>NC_030683.2:221872-521872 GCF_000004195.4 Xenopus tropicalis | reverse complement strand
CCAACTTATTTCACAATTTATGGGACTGGCCTTTCATAAATGTGTTTTGGAAAGCTGTTGAAGACCATTTTTATTCCACTAGCCTTCTACAAATTGTTTTCAATCTACTAACGTCTTTCTTGCCTACAATGACTAACCCACTGGATCCATCTAAATTTTCAAGCAAGTCCAACAACTCTCAACATTTAAGATATCTCAGTGTATTATTAGCTGCCGCTAGACGGGTCAAACTCAGAAATTGGGTTCAAACTTCCCCTCCTACAAATCTTGAACCCATTGCTGAAATCTATGTGTAATGGAAGCCACTTCTTATTGAACTATTAACTCAAGGAACTGTGCTAGATTTTTGGCCAATTGGAAACTATGGAACACCCAATCCATTTTCTATTGTTCCACCAATTCCCATTCATTCAATTTAATCAATTTCATTCATTTTAATATATATTTTGCTTTCTGTTACTTTCTGTTACTGGACATATTATTGTCAAAAGGGATGTGTTTAAGCTTTTTTTGTGAAATGCTTAATGAAAATATTTTTGAAAAAAAGGAGGTAAAAGAACTATTTTTATCCAAGAATTTGAATGGAAGGTCTCAGTGCCTGTTTGAGCTCGGTGGGGAGGAATCAGAAAGAAATTTAACCCTGTGTTTTCTCATCCGCTGCCCCTGAATAAAGGTAAAAATAGGAACGAACTGCAAGAAATAAACGAGAGCGAGTGTAATGACAGCTGTGCAATCTGCTTAGTGTATAAAAAAAGAATTTCACAGAATCTAAACATATACGATAAGCCTGAAATCTACTGGAAAATACAAGATTATGTGTTGTCCTGTGTTAGTCCCATCGCTCCACCAAGGCCACTGATATTCATGTTTGTCGTTCTATATTTATATATACATAGAGGTGAGAGGTGAGGGCTAATTGGTCGTTCAGGTATAAATACTAGAAGTTCCTACTGCAGAACATCCACTTTGGCCACATCTCCACCATGAAACTTCTCCTGATCTGTGTGCTCCTGGGAGCCGCCGGTGAGTCCTCTTGCCCAATGCCTCCTCCTTAATGAGTCTCTTCTCCTCTTCTTTATATTATATGGTACAGCTCTTTCTTGTTGTATCTTAGGGGGAAAGTCCTTACATCTACTGACAATTAGCGCCAATGACTATATGGCTGTGTAGATAATATTTAGACAACATGAGTTCATGTTCCTTCCCTTCCCAGCTGCCTTTGATGATGATAAGATCATTGGAGGTGCCACCTGTGCCAAGAACTCTGTGCCCTACATCGTCTCCCTGAACGCTGGCTACCATTTCTGTGGGGGGTCTCTGCTCAATAACCAGTGGGTCGTGTCTGCCGCTCACTGCTACCAAGCGTAAGTAAATGGTCCTACACAACATGACCATCTCCATGGTTCTCCAAATAGAATTTCTTTTCCAGTGTTTGTTGAACTTTCTCAATATTCCATTTTCTTGTTCAATTCTTTTTTCCTGAAGGAGCGTCCAGGTCAGGCTGGGGGAACACAACATCGCCGTAAGTGAAGGAACCGAGCAATTCATCAACTCTGCCAAGGTCATCAGGCACCCAAGCTACAACTCCAGGACCATAGACAATGACATCATGTTGATCAAACTTGCCTCTCCCGCCTCCCTCAATTCTGCCGTAAACACCGTGGCTCTGCCTTCTAGTTGTGCCGCCGCCGGTACCAGCTGCCTGATCTCTGGCTGGGGCAACACTTCCACCACTGGCTGTAAGTTACCAGAACAAGTAATGTAGGTTCTGTACAAAGGTTCTGTATCAACAAATACTAATTTCTTTGTTACCAACACAACTGCTAGTAAAGCAACATGTAAATGCAAGGCAATTAGTAGCTGATCATTGTAGCTGGTTAGAAATAGGTTTATTTGCTTTGTCTTGGGGACTTTTTAACCACAACAACAAACCCATCTCAATGAGTAGCAGCAACATTGTCTTTAACTCACAGTTGGGCAATTCTGTTGGAACAAAATGAATCCCCCACAGACCACACAGGGATATAATCTCCACCTCCTTATTTCAATGATTGGTTGAGAGGAAGAATGAAGGCTCCCCTGGCAGAACCATTTAAACTCTGCTCACAAATACTGTATATGTCCCTGGTCAGAACAGGTTCTGGTGCCCTAATCGCTGATCCAGTAGTGTCGGGTGCTGTGTCTTCATCTACAGCTCAGTATGGGGAAAAAAACATGTTTGGTAAATGTGAATAACAGATAATTGTTGCCAATATCTCATCATTTAATATCCACACTTTTTTTTCAGCCAATTACCCCAACCTCCTGCAGTGCCTGAATGCCCCCATCCTGACCACCGCCCAGTGTTCAGGCGCCTACCCCGGGCAGATCACCAACAACATGTTCTGTGCCGGATTCCTGGAGGGTGGCAAGGACTCCTGCCAGGTAACTCACCCCATCCCCCTGATGCCCCAACAGTAAATTCTTCTAGCTGGGTAATGTTGTAGCTGAATGTTGTTTTTAGGGTCATCACCCCAATAATTCTCCATCTGCTTGAGGGTTCATCTTCCATAAGAAGTATTGAAACTCCATCTGAGATCTGTCCAATAACAATCTTTCTTTTTTGTTTTAGGGTGACTCTGGTGGCCCCGTTGTGTGCAATGGACAGCTGCAGGGTATTGTGTCCTGGGGTATCGGCTGTGCCCAGAGGAACTACCCCGGAGTCTACACCAAGGTCTGCAACTACAACTCCTGGGTCCAGAGCACCATTGCTGCCAACTAATCCTTTAACTTATTGGGAAGTCTCAGTTTTGGTTCTGATTCTGTGGAACAAATAGAACTTGTAAAAGACTGAAATAAATAAATGGTTTATTAAGTCTGCACATTTACTGTTGGGTCTTTGCTTGATAATCACCCAGAGCCTCCAGGAATGTCCATTTGTACTGACATTAAAGGGGGACAAGTCATGTTTATTTCTGTATCTCTCTTCTGGTTGGAGCTGTAGCCGGAGGCAAAGAAAAAAGCCATCAAGTGTTCCTTTCCCACCAACCAAACCAACCATAAGTGGTTATTGGACTCTTCCCAACTCTTATGTACCTGTATAACTTACACTGGATACAACTCGGTGATGATAAGAAAAGTTAGTAGAGTTATAGGCCCACATACCCGTTATTGCGTAGCCCAATTCCTAAACAACGCAAAAATCCATAATCACATGGATTGATGGGATTGTTGGCCCAGATATTGGAGGGAGCAGAAGTCAGGCTTATAAATAGCCAGTAAATATAGAAGGCAATGTCATGTTTAGAGGGTAAATGGAAATGGTGGGAAATGGTGGGAAAGCTGTGTTACATGAGTGATCTTTAAAAACAAAAAACACTTCAGAAGAAAACAAACATCCACTGGAGCAAAAACACCTCTACTAAAGGCCAATGTGGCTCCTTTAGGGTCACTAGTTCCACACACAGACTGGGATAGCAGGCAGTGAACCCAATGGCTCTCCTTCCCCTCAGAGCTCCAAGGATGGACCATCTCTATGGTTTGCAGAACTTCCTGCCACCAACCATCTCCTCAAAGCGTTAGTGTCAGGTTTCCACACAGGTCGCTCTACTGAAATGACTCTAACTAAGGACATTAGTGATCTCGGTGACCAGGAACATTAAATAACCTGCAAATGCTTGGTATTCGTGGTACCAGTGGTTCTGCTCCATCCTGGGTCTCATCCTATCGCTCTTTAAAGGACCCTTCAGTCTAACAGTCTCTAACAGGACTTCTTCTCCTGTTCCCCTCTCTGTTGGGGTGCCTCAAGGGTCTGTCTTATATTCCCTCTTTACATTCTCCCTCTTGGTGGCCTCATCACGTTCCTTCTGTTCCTCCAATCACCTTTATTCTATGACACAGAGATGAACCTTTCCTGCCCTGATATGATCTACGATAGCTGCCCCCCCCACCCTGAATAAGACTGAACTGCTCGTAATCCCACCAAAGCATGGCCCCCTCTCTCCATTTAACATTCCCTAACAGGCACTTGGATTCATGCAAATCAATCTAAAAAGGCATGATGGATTTGCCCAGTTAAGTCCCATTAAGGGTATAAGTGGGGGCAGATTGTTACCCCCCAGGTGCATGACCTTACATTTACCCACACTGAATACCATCTGCCCCTTAGCCCCCAGAGTGCCAGGTTGCCCAGACCCTGCTGCAAGGTGCCCCACCCTGGGGGGGAAGAATTGGGCTGCAGAGTTCTGTGCCAAACACTGATACATTACTTACTGTACCCCCCCAAGTCATTAATGAACAAGTTAAACAAAAGTGGCCCCAATACAGAACCCTGCAGGACCCACTAAGGATCTTACTCCCAGTAGAGAATGTACCAGTGACCCCCCCATCTGTACCCCACCCTGTGCCAGTTTCTACTCTACAAACAATAGAAAAGACCAAATGCACTTAATTTAGAGAGTAGTCATTTGTGGGGCACAGTAGCACATGCTTTGGCAAAATCCAAATAGATCCCCCCTACTGCCCCCCCACTGTCTGACTACTGCACCCCCAATGTCTGACTACTGCATCCTCACTGTCTGACTACTGCACCCCCACTGTCTGACTACTACACCCCCACTGTCTGACTACTGCACCCCCACTGTCTGACTACTGCACCCCCAATGTCTGACTACTGCATCCTCACTGTCTGACTACTGCACCCCCACTGTCTGACTACTGCACCCCCACTGTCTGACTACTGCACCCCCACTGTCTGACTACTGCACCCCCACTGTCTGACTACTGCACCCCCACTGTCTGACTACTGAACCCCAACTGTCTCACTACTGCATCCCCACTGTCTCACTACTGCACCCCAACTGTCCGAATACTGCACCCCCACTGTCTGACTACTGCACCCCCACCGTCTCACTACTGCACCCCCACTGTCTGACTACTGCACCCCAACTGTCTGACTACTGCACCCCAACTGTCTGACTACTGCACCCCCACTGTCTGAATACTGCACCCCCACTGTCTGACTACTACACCCTCACTGTCTGACTACTGCACCCCCACTGTCTGACTACTGCACCCCCACTGTCTGACTACTGCACCCCAACTGTCTGACTACTGCACCCCCACTGTCTGACTACTGCACCCCCACTGTCTGACTACTACGCCCCCACTGTCTGACTACTACACCCCAACTGTCTCACTACTGCACCCCCACTGTCTGACTACTACACCCCCACTGTCTGACTACTGCACCCCAACTGTCTGACTACTGCACCCCCACTGTCTGACTACTGCACCCCAACTGTCTCACTACTGCACCCCCAATGTCCCACTACTGCACCCCACTGTCTGACTACTGCACCCCACTGTCTGACTACTGCACCCCCACTGTCTGACTACTGCACCCCCACTGTCTGACTACTGCACCCCCCACTGTCTAACTACTGCACCCCAACTGTCTGACTACTGCACCCCCACTGTCTGACTACTACACCCCCACTGTCATACTACTGCACCCCCATTGTCTGACTACTGCCCCCCCACTGTCCAACTAGCGTACATCAGTCATTAACCCCACTGGCCCCCCATACTCCTGCACCCCCAAACCTTGGGGATAATGATCTGTATCTCACACATATATTGTACATCAGTCAGGGACCCCACTGGCCCCCCTATACTCCTGCACCCCCAAACCTTGGGGATAATGATCTGTATCTCACACATATATTGTACATCAGTCAGGGACCCCACTGGCCCCCCTATACTCCTGCACCCCCAAACCTTGGGGATAATGATCTGTATCTCACACATATATTGTACATCAGTCAGGGACCCCACTGGCCCCCCTATACTCCTGCACCCCCAAACCTTGGGGATAATGATCTGTATCTCACACATATATTGTACATCAGTCAGGGACCCCACTGGCCCCCCTGTGTGAGGAACTCCCAGAGGGGCTGGGGGGCTGCCTGTCACTATGAGAGGTGTATGAGAGCTGAGAAGAGACAGCAGGGCTGAGAGAGTGGGGCAGTTACCCGGGAAGGGGGGAGTCCCAGGGGGGATAAGTTTGCTGAACTGTTTGTTAATGAATTGGGTTCCTGAGAGCTTTATGTTGGGAAGAATTTGCCCTAAATTAACCTGTGTTTTTGCCAGAAGCTAAGTTTGCCTACCTGCCTACCCTAGCTAATACCCCCAGCCATTACCAGTACAGTCAGTATATATATATATCGGTGCCCCTGACTAGGGAACTACAATGTTATTTATCAGTTTCCCAGTAAATATGCAGAAAGCTTTATGATATGACAGATAGGAATGTCTATATGTGGCAGTTGCTACGGGACAGGAATAGCCCCACACAAGGTCGCTGATACGGAACCTGTACAATTAGTTATTTATATACATTTATCTGGGGAACGAGGGAAACAGAAAGTTCCAGTCCCTGAATATAAATATCGGTTTTGTAGTGTAGGAAACGGTATTTTTGCTGAAAATCCACCATGAAGCTTCTCCTTCTGTGTGTCCTGCTGGGGGCAGCGGGTGAGTCTTTATCCCTATACCCCCCGTGTCCCCCCATTCCCACGTGTCCCCCCATTCCCACGTGTCCCCCCCATTCCCACGTGTCCCCCTATTCCCACGTGCCCCCCCATTCCCACTGCAGGTCTTTATCCCTATATCCCCCCATGGTCCCCCCATTCCCACTCAGTCTTTATTCCTATATCCCCCGTGTCCCCCCATTCCGACTCAGTCTTAATTCCTATTACCCCCCGTGTCCCCCCATTCCCACTCAGTCTTTATTCCTATATCCCCCCGTGTCCCCCCCATTCCCACTCAGTCTTTATTCCTATTCCCCCGTGTCCCCCCATTCTCACTCAGTCTTTATTTCTATATCCCCCGTGTCCCCCCATTCCCACTCAGTCTTTATTTCTATATCCCCCGTGTCCCCCCATTCCCACTCAGTCTTTATCCCTATATCCCCTGGTCTCCCCCCATTCCCACTCAGTCTTTATCCCCTATATCCCCTGTGTCCCCCCATGTCCCACTCAGGTCTTATTCCTATGATCCCCGCCGTGTCCCCACATTCCCCACTCAGTCTTTATTCCTATATCCCCCCCATGCCCCCATTCCCCACTCAGTTCTTTATTCCTATTATCCCCGCCGTGTCCCCCCATCCCACTCAGTCTTATTCCTATCCCCCCCGTTCCCCCCATTCCCCACTCAGTCTTTATTCCTATATCCCCCCTGCTGTCCCCCCATTCCCACTCAGTCTTTATTCCTATATCCCCCCGTTCCCCCTTCCATCCCAGCTTTCTAGTCCCCACTCAGTCTTTATCCCTATATCCCCCCGTGTCCCCCCATTCCCACTCAGTCTTTATTCGTATATTCCCTCCATGTTCCCCCATTCCCACTCAGTCTCTGTCCCATTCCAACTCAGTCTTTATCCCATTCCCACTCAGTCTTTATTCCTATATCTCCCGTGTCCCCCCATTCCCACTCAGTCTTTATTCCTATATCCCCTGTGTCCCCCCATTCCCACTCAGTCTTTATTCCTATATCCCCCACATGTCCCCCCATATCCACTCAGTCTTTATTTATTTCCCACTCAGTCTCTATCCCATTCGCACTCAGTCTCTATCCCATTCCCACTCAGTCTCTGTCCCATTCCCACTCAGTCTTTATCCCATTCCCACTCAGTCTTTATTCCATTCCCACTCAGTCTCTATCCCATTCCCACTCAGTCTCTATCCCATTCCCACTCAGTCTTTATCCCATTCCCACTCAGTCTTTATTCCATTCCCACTCAGTCTTTATTCCATTCCCACTCAGTCTCTATCCCATTCCCACTCAGTCTTTATTCCATTCCCACTCAGTCTCTATCCCATTCCCACTCAGTCTCTATCCCATTCCCACTCAGTCTCTATCCCATTCCCACTCAGTCTTTATCCCATTCCCACTCAGTCTCTATCCCATTCCCACTCAGTCTTTATCCCATTCCCACTCAGTCTTTATTCCATTCCCACTCAGTCTCTATCCCATTCCCACTCAGTCTTTATTCCATTCCCACTCAGTCTTTATTCCATTCCCACTCAGTCTTTATTCCATTCCCACTCAGTCTTTATTCCATTCCCACTCAGTCTTTATTCCATTCCCACTCAGTCTTTATTCCATTCCCACTTACACAGCGTATAATGAGATGTAGGTGTCTCTCAGGGGAGTGACTACTCTCTCTCTCTCCCTTCCCAGCTGCCTTTGATGATGATAAGATCGTCGGAGGTTACACTTGCGCCCCCAACTCCGTGCCCTACATCGTCTCCCTGAATGCCGGATACCATTTCTGTGGGGGGTCCCTGATCAGCAGCCAATGGGTCGTCTCTGCCGCTCACTGCTTTATGAAGTAAGAACACGGTAACATGACCAGCGCAAACATATAATAATCAACAAACATACATGTATTATATATACAGCATACAGTACGATGTTCCATTTGCTCCTCCCAGCGCTCCCTAATGGGTCGGGCTACTCCTTCATTTACTGTATGTGCAGCCCCATCGTTTTGTTCCTCCGTCTCCTATTTGTGCCCTTTGCCTGTCAGTAACGGCTCCCCCCATAGACCCCCCAATATCACTTGTACTTTATGCTTCCGCAAAATTTTTGTCAAAAAGGACACACGGTACCCACGTTTCGCTCATTTTCCACTGGGGCAGATTCGCTCATCACTACCAGCGAAATTACCCCGGTTAGCCATGATATAAACCATAATACTAAAGGGTAAGTGTATATTAGTTGGGGGTTAGAGTAGAAATCATCTGTGTATTTACGGCACAAGGGGCCTGATTCACTAAAGTGCGATAAAAATTATCGCACGCTTTTTTGCGATTCACCATAGCATTATCGCGCGATAAATTGCTATTTTCGCATGCAGTATTTCTCGCACTAGTTTTACCGCATACGTTCATTTCCGTGCTGAAAAGAATACGATCGCATGATTCACTATAACTTTTGCGCGCTAAATATCGCATTCGGCTATGCGAAAATTAACACCTACTACAGGCAGGCGATAATTATAGAAAAGTACAGTAAATGATTTTTTGCAATAAAATATGGACTTACAGTGTTATTTATTCAGTCTGTGTTTCCCCCAGAGTGACGCAGCCGCCAGTTTGCAGCGAAATGGGCATTTTTAATACAGTAATTTTCTGCAAGTATTGGCGTGTATGGCTAACATGGCGTGCGTTCATTTGCGCGACTATTTCTATTTGGCTACAAGTGATGAAATGTTTCGCCAGGCATGGATTCGCAGCAAATTTTATGACGTGCGTTGAATTTTTTCGTGGCGGATTTTTTCATGCGTTTCGCAAAACAATCCGCCAATGGCAAAACGCATGGAAAAATTCGCCACGCAAAAATTCACCGCACATCCAAAAATTGATACAAGTGTCAAAAAATAATAGTCACAGCAACAATTTTTTTGCCCGCACAACATTTTTGCCGTTTCGTGGATCTTTCGAAAGATTTGCTAATTTTTCACTAAAGAAACCAGGACACATTTGCTCATCACTAGTGGCTACTATTTATATGCTACTATTTATATGCTACAATTTATATGCTACTATTTATATGCTACTATTTATATGCTACTATTTATATGCTACCATTTATATGCTACTATTTATATGCTACTATTTATATGCTACCATTTATATGCTACCATTTATATGCTACCATTTATATGCTACTATTTATATGCTACTATTTATATGCTACTATTTATATGCTACTATTTATATGCTACCATTTATATGCTACTATTTATATGCTACTATTTATATGCTACCATTTATATGCTACTATTTATATGCTACTATTTATAAGCTACTATTTATATGCTACTATTTATATGCTACTATTTATATGATACCATTTATATGCTACTTTTATATGCTACTATTTATATGATACCATTTATATGTGGCTAATATTTATATACACCATTTATATGCGGCGACAATTTTTATACACTATTTCTATGCTACCATTCATATGCGGCGACTATTCGCTGGCGTAATTTAGTGAATGTACCGGCAAATACCGCATTGAAATAGTCTTTGCGAGTTAAATAACGCATGCAATATCGCGCCTAAAAAAGCGCAAGTATGCTTATAGTGAATCGTGCGAAAAATCGCGAAAATTAAGACGCGATAAAATTTTTAGCGCACGTTATAAATAGCGCACGTTTTTTCGCCCTTTAGTGAATCAGGCCCAATGTGTTTTATAGAAAGAGTTGGGAGGAGTTTCCCATACACCCAGGGTATAGAATCCTGGCACAGCCCAACGGGGGGTCTCACTACGGAACAGAACATTTATATGTACCGTATGGAACCTTCAGTCCGGCCACCATGTTCTCGAACTCATTTTCACTATCTTGTTATTTCTTATTTGGCGCCATTTCCATGTGTGACTGATATTAACCCTTTGCTCTCAGTAAAATCGAGGTGCGCCTGGGGGAACACGACATCAAAGCCACCGAGGGGACAGAGCAGTTCATTAACTCGGCCAAGGTGATCAAGAACAAGGGCTACAGCCCCAGGACATTGGACAACGATATCATGTTGATCAAACTGGCCACCCCCGCCATTCTCAATCAGTACGTCAGCCCCGTCCCACTGCCCTCCGGCTGCATAGAGCCCCGCGCCAACTGTCTCATCTCCGGCTGGGGCAACACTCTCAGCAGCGGCTGTAAGTCTCATTATGTCATAGGTGTCACTATAATAAATACAGGTTCATTCTGATGGGGATCAGCCCAGAGTATTGGGTGGGAATGGCTGTTAGTAGCCCGGAGCTAATGAGGGTGTGAGCCCCCCGGTTATGGATATTTCTGCTATTTCCCCTGTAGAAGGTTGAGCCTGGCAGCCATAGGAAACGTAGGTGCCCCCTGTGCTCATTTAGCACTAAAGGGTAAATAACTCTTAGATAATCATTTATTCCAACCATATCCCCGTGGGGCCTGCAGGCAGCACTTCTCTTACATGATATTCTCTCATATCTCCATTCTGTTTCCAGCAAACTACCCCAACCTGCTCCAGTGTGTAAGTGCCCCTGTCCTGACGGCAGATGAGTGCAACAAGGCCTACCCGGGGGAGATTACACAGAACATGATCTGCGTGGGGTTCCTAGAGGGAGGAAAAGACTCCTGTCAGGTAAGGGCTGCTGCCCAAGCTTTGAGCGTTGGACATAGAGGCAAGAACTCTCATACTGTCTGGGATACATTGAGCTGGGGGGCCCAGTGGCCTCCAGTTGTGCCGCTAATGGGATTCTGATCCCAAGGTTCCATTCACCCTGATATTTAGTATTTATAAGTCTAATGCAACTGGACTTGCTGAGGCACAAACCACAACTCAAGCAGAACCTGAGAAGGGTCAGCAAGTCCAGTTCATTTAGACTTATCCCTGCTGGATACCAAGAGGTGTTTATGGATGTTCTTTAGGTACCTTTAGCCTCCCAACCGGCTGCTCAGGCCACTCACTGACCCAATTAGAGCTGTAGTTCTGGAATACACGGAGGCTAAAGCTGGTTTGGTTCTGGGGGGAGAAGGAGGAAAGTCCAGCAGCAGAGAATGGCCGACAATGGGAGAGTTGGGTGGGATGGTGAGCAGCAAAGGGACACAGTAAATATATAAATATGAATCTAAAGGGGCTCCTGGAATAAAGGGGGCCCTGGAATAAAGGGGCTCCTGGAATAAAGGGGCTTCTGGAATAAAGGGGCTTCTGGAATAAAGGGGCTCCTGGAATAAAGGGGCTCCTGGAATAAAGGGGCTCCTGGAATAAAGGGGCTTCTGGAATAAAGGGGCTCCTGGAATAAAGGGGCTTCTGGAATAAAGGGGCTCCTGGACCATATATTTATGTTCCAAAGCTCAGTTGAGTAAATCAAGCTCAGGCTGTAGAGACCAATACATGGAAGGCCCTGTGGGTACAAACAACTCCAGGGAAATGTCCCTCACAGGTTCCAGTACTGGATGAGCAGAGACCACATTGCCCCTGAGGGACTGGGTGTATCTGATAGGTTGTTGCAGGTTGTATTTATAACAATTTCACCCAATTCCTCTCCCCTCAGGGTGACTCCGGTGGCCCCGTGGTGTGTAACGGGGAGCTGCAGGGCATTGTCTCCTGGGGCTACGGCTGTGCCGAAAAGAACTACCCCGGGGTCTACACCAAGGTCTGCAACTACAATGCCTGGATCGAGAGCACGGTGGCAGCAAACTGAGATTTATCCACATTGTATTGGGGGGAGAAACTGTTCTGTACGTGACACTTTGGGACAATAAATACCATTAATAATAAATATCTACTTGTGTAACTTGTGTTGTATCAGCCGGCGCGGCCTTGAGGTACTGATACCTGCTGGCAAAGGGCCCGGCGGCCATGATACGGATTCTTGGCTTTATTAAGGTTGGATGTAATGAGCCCGAGCCCTTGTAACTGCCCCACTGGCATCTATAGTGCAACCAGCCCATCCCCCTATACACTGTAATGTACTGGGTGTAATGGAACAGTGATTATAGGCCGGACTGGCAATCTGTGGGTACTGGGAATGCCGGGGGGGCTTTATGGTGCCATAGACACATTACATGATTTATGAGTGTTTAAGGTAAATACATGAAAATCACCAAATAACGACCAATCCCATGGCAGTGTGAGGCACCAATCATAATCAGAATATTGCAGCCCCGGGGTATAATGTGCCCCTTGGGGTCTCCCTATAGATACACAATGGTACCGTGATTCTCAGTGAGGCAGGGGTTAATCTTTCAGTGTACACGGCGCCGGGGTAATTCAGGGCAAAAAGACCCGCCCAACACACAGAGGGGAGGAGCTTAGCAGGCGGAGCAACATCCCATAAGGGCTGGAACATCAAACACTTTTCAATAAACGTCACATTCCTGTGTTTTCAAACCTTAAAGACCCAGCCCCAAAGCACAAGAACAGTAATGGGGTCCAAATGGCCCAATATAGGGGGGTAACCCCCCAGGACTCAGCAGTCTCTGTACCTCTCTAGGGAAAGGGGCAGTAATGAGGTCCGTGCCCCCCAGTGTAGTGAGGGGTGCTCTGATCCGTACATTGGGGAGACCAAAGAAGCACTCAGTAAGCGAATGGCCCAATATTGGGGGGTAACCCCTCAGTCTCTGTACCTCTCTAGGGAAAGGGCAGTAATGGGGTCTGTGCCCCCCAGTGTAGTGAGGGGTGCTCTGATCCGTACATTGGGGAGACCAAAGAAGCACTCAGTAAGCGAATGGCCCAATATAGGGGGGTAACCCCTCAGTCTCTGTACCTCTCTAGGGAAAGGGCAGTAATGGGGTCTGTGCCCCCCAGTGTAGTGGGGGGTGCTCTGATCCGTACATTGGGGAGACCAAAGAAGCACTCAGTAAGCGATTGGCCCAATATTGGGGGGTAACCTTTCAGTCTCTGTACCTCTCTAGGGAAAGGGGCAGAAATGGGGTCCGTGCCCCCCAGTGTAGTGAGGGGTGCTCTGATCCGTACATTGGGGAGACCAAAGAAGCACTCAGTAAGCGAATGGCCCAATATTGGGGGGTAACCCCTCAGTCTCTGTACCTCTCTAGGGAAAGGGGCAGTAATGGGGTCTGTGCCCCCCAGTGTAGTGGGGGGTGCTCTGATCCGTACATTGGGGAGACCAAATGGCCCAATATAGGGGGGTAACCCCTCAGTCTCTGTACCTCTCTAGGGAAAGGGCAGTAATGGGGTCTGTGCCCCCCAGTGTAGTGAGGGGTGCTCTGATCCGTACATTGGGGAGACCAAAGAAGCACTCAGTAAGCGAATGGCCCAATATAGGGGGGTAACCCCTCAGTCTCTGTACCTCTCTAGGGAAAGGGGCAGTAATGGGGTCCGTGCCCCCCAGTGTAGTGAGGGGTGCTCTGATCCGTACATTGGGGAGACCAAAGAAGCACTCAGTAAGTGAATGGCCCAATATAGGGGGGTAACCCCTCAGTCTCTGTACCTCTCTAGGGAAAGGGGCAGTAATGGGGTCCGTGCCCCCCAGTGTAGTGAGGGGTGCTCTGATCCGTACATTGGGGAGACCAAAGAAGCACTCAGTAAGCGAATGGCCCAATATAGGGGGGTAACCCCTCAGTCTCTCTACCTCTCTAGGGAAAGGGGCAGTAATGGGGTCCGTGCCCCCCAGTGTAGTGAGGGATGCTCTGATCCGTACATTGGGGAGACCAAAGAAGCACTCAGTAAGCGAATGGCCCAATATTGGGGGGTAACCCCTCAGTCTCTGTACCTCTCTAGGGAAAGGGGCAGTAATGGGGTCTGTGCCCCCCAGTGTAGTGGGGGGTGCTCTGATCCGTACATTGGGGAGACCAAATGGCCCAATATAGGGGGGTAACCCCTCAGTCTCTGTACCTCTCTAGGGAAAGGGGCAGTAATGGGGTCTATGCCCCCCAGTGTCCCAGTGTAGTGAGGGGTGCTCTGATCCGTACATTGGGGAGACCAAAGAAGCACTCAGTAAGCGAATGGCCCAATATTGGGGGGTAACCCCTCAGTCTCTGTACCTCTCTAGGGAAAGGGGCAGTAATGGGGTCTGTGCCCCCCAGTGTAGTGGGGGGTGCTCTGATCCATACATTGGGGAGACCAAAGAAGCACTCAGTAAGGGAATGGCCCAATATAGGGGGGTAACCCCTCAGTCTCTGTACCTCTCTAGGGAAAGGGGCAGTAATGGGGTCCGTGCCCCCCAGTGTAGTGAGGGGTGCTCTGATCTGTACATTGGGGAGACCAAATGGCCCAATATAGGGGGGTAACCCCCCAGGATTCAGCAGTCTCTGTACCTCTCTAGGGAAAGGGGCAGCAATGGGCATATGTTGGGCAGAGAGGACAGGGGGAGGGAAAGGGGCCATTGATGCCAAACTGGAATATACCATTGCTGGACAGAGGGGGGAGCTGCGTCACCGCTTTTCATTATTTACAGTGGCACTTTGCCACCCAAACCCGCGGTTTCACAACAATTCCCACTCCCACTCATGTACATTGGAACCTTAACCCCTTCCTCACTGAGAATCACGGTCCCGTTGTGCCTGGATCTCACTTTTACCCCTCTGTGGGTTCCAGCCAACACCCAACTGGAACCATTGTGATTGGATGCCTGTGACTGTACTACCCTCGGGGGTATAAATGCCGGGGGGGGGGGGGTTGGGGTTCCCTCCCACTCAGTTGAACTGAAGAAGCCACTCGGATGAGGGTGAAACTCAGAAAGTCCAGTTGCTTTAGGGTTAATTCTACTAAATATATTATAAATATAAATATAGCCCCTATAGTTAGAGGCACAAACTATACCCTGTGTATCCAATGGGATCCCTCCTGCTCCCGTCACAAGGCCCCTCCCCAAATTTTAAAAGACCAAACCCCACCCACCTCCCTGCGTCTCTGTAATGAGCTCCTACTGGGATAGGGAGGGAGGGGGCGTTACTAACATGGAGCTCCGCCCAGAGAGGAAGTTGATCACAGTAGAGCTGCCCATACGAACCAATGGGACAGCCCCGTGTGTGGGGGACATTACCATCCCGCTCATTTTCATACCATGGCGGTTGGCCATTTATTCTATGGGACGGGTTAGAGAATTCCGGTTGGATAAGGATAAAACCTGCTCATTGTGTATCTGCCGATACCCTTGGGGGCCACAATGGAGTCATACGATTGGTCCCTGTAACTATTTCCTGTACAGAACCCCCTCCCATTGGTTATTATTGGGGCTTTATCCTATAGTTCCAGGCTGAATGTGAGTTTCAATTGCGGTTAAACCTACGGCCGATATCCCAACGTTGGTCAGTGTATATGGCTGTAATGTATACTCTGCCCCAATGGGAGGGCAATGGGCGAATGGGAGAAACCCACAATGAGAAGCACAATCGATGATGGAACCCCAGCAACAGGGAAGTCTACAAAGATAATAGAAATCCTGTAGTACAGACTTTATACTATATACATTATACAGGGCAGGGATCCCCAGCCTTTTTTACCTGTGAGCCACACTCAGATATACAGTTTTGGGGGGGCCACACAAGCATGAAAAAACTTCTTTGGGGGAGCCAAGTAAGGGCTGTGATTGGCTGTTTGGTAGGCCATGTGACCGTTGGCCTGTAGGAGGTGTAAAGTTGTGACTCTGTGTTGCCCCAATTGGGATGAGCGAATCTGACACTTTTTTGTTAACTTGTGTTACTTTTTTTTATGCACACAAACCCATCACTGGCCCCCAAGCCAGAAATGTAAAAATGAGCCCCTATTTGAGGCCACTGGGAGCAACATCCAAGGGGTTGGGGGGCAACATGTTCCCCCTGAGTCACTGGTTGGGGGTCCCTGGTATAGAGGTTGAGGGGCAAAGCAAACTGCCAGACTGAGGGGCCAGTAGGACTTTATATCACTAGAGGTGACACCCCAGAAAGTGAGCCCCATAAACATACCAGCGGGATGCCCCCAGAATACCCTGCCGGGGGGTGTTGGGTAGGGGGTTCCTCACGGTGAGGGGGTTGGGGAATGCCCTGCCGGGGGGTGTTGGGTAGGGGGTTCCTCACGGTGAGGGCAGTGAGGGGGTTGGGGAATGCCCTGCCGGGGGGTGTTGGGTTGGGGTTCCCCAAGGGAAGGGGGTTGGGGAATGCCCTGCCGGGGGATGTTGGGTAGGGGGTTCCTCACGGTGAGGGGTTGGGGAATGCCCTGCCGGGGGATGTTGGGTAGGGGGTTCCTCACGGTGAGGGCAGTGAGGGGGTTGGGGAATGCCCTGCCGGGGGATGTTGGGTAGGGGGTTCCTCACGGTGAGGGGTTGGGGAATGCCCTGCCGGGGGATGTTGGGTAGGGGGTTCCTCACGGTGAGGGCAGTGAGGGGGTTGGGGAATGCCCTGCCGGGGTTTGTTGGGTAGGGGGTTCCTCACGGTGAGGGCAGTGAGGGGGTTGGGCAATGCCCTGCCGGGGGATGTTGGGTAGGGGGTTCCTCACGGTGAGGGCAGTGAGGGGGTTGGGCAATGCCCTGCCGGGGGATGTTGGGTAGGGGGTTCCTCACGGTGAGGGCAGTGAGGTTGGGGAATGCCCTGCCGGGGGTTGTTGGGTAGGGGGTTCCTCACGGTGAGGGCAGTGAGGGGGTTGGGGAATGCCCTGCCGGGGGGTGTTGGGTAGGGGGTTCCTCACGGTGAGGGCAGTGAGGTTGGGGAATGCCCTGCCGGGGGATGTTGGGTAGGGGGTTCCTCACGGTGAGGGCAGTGAGGGGGTTGGGGAATGCCCTGCCGGGGGATGTTGGGTAGGGGGTTCCTCACGGTGAGGGCAGTGAGGGGGTTGGGGAATGCCCTGCCGGGGGGTGTTGGGTAGGGGGTACCTCACGGTGAGGGCAGTGAGGGGGTTGGGGAATGCCCTGCCGGGGTTTGTTGGGTAGGGGGTTCCTCACGGTGAGGGCAGTGAGGGGGTTGGGCAATGCCCTGCCGGGGGATGTTGGGTAGGGGGTTCCTCACGGTGAGGGCAGTGAGGGGGTTGGGCAATGCCCTGCCGGGGGATGTTGGGTAGGGGGTTCCTCAGGGTGAGGGCAGTGAGGGGGTTGGGGAATGCCCTGCCGGGGAATGTTGGGTAGGGGGTTCCTCACGGTGAGGGCAGTGAGGGGGTTGGGGAATGCCCTGCCGGGTGGTGTTGGGTAGGGGGTACCTCACGGTTAGGGCAGTGAGGGGGTTGGGGAATGCCCTGCCGGGGGATGTTGGGTGGGGGGTTCCTCACGGAGAGGGCAGTGAGGGGGTTGGGCAATGCCCTGCCGGGGGATGTTGGGTAGGGGGTTCCTCACGGTGAGGGCAGTGAGGGGGTTGGGCAATGCCCTGCCGGGGGATGTTGGGTAGGGGGTTCCTCACGGTGAGGGCAGTGAGGTTGGGGAATGCCCTGCCGGGGGTTGTTGGGTAGGGGGTTCCTCACGGTGAGGGCAGTGAGGTTGGGGAATGCCCTGCCGGGGGATGTTGGGTAGGGGGTTCCTCACGGTGAGGGCAGTGAGGGGGTTGGGGAATGCCCTGCCGGGGGATGTTGGGTAGGGGGTTCCTCACGGTGAGGGCAGTGAGGGGGTGGGGAATGCCCTGCCGGGGGTGTTGGGTAGGGGGTACCTCACGGTGAGGGCAGTGAGGGGTTGGGGAATGCCCTGCCGGGGTTTGTTGGGTAGGGGGTTCCTCACGGTGAGGGCAGTGAGGGGGTTGGGCAATGCCCTGCCGGGGGATGTTGGGTAGGGGGTTCCTCACGGTGAGGGCAGTGAGGGGGTTGGGCAATGCCCTGCCGGGGGATGTTGGGTAGGGGGGTTCCTCACGGTGAGGGCAGTGAGGTTGGGGAATGCCCTGCCGGGGGATGTTGGGTAGGGGGTTCCTCACGGTGAGGGCAGTGAGGGGGTTGGGGAATGCCCTGCCGGGGATGTTGGGTAGGGGGTTCCTCACGGTGAGGGCAGTGAGGGGGTTGGGGAATGCCCTGCCGGGGGATGTTGGGTAGGGGGTTCCTCACGGTGAGGGCAGTGAGGGGTTGGGGAATGCCCTGCCGGGGGATGTTGGGTAGGGGGTTCCTCACGGTGAGGGCAGTGAGGGGGTTGGGGAATGCCCTGCCGGGGGATGTTGGGTAGGGGGTTCCTCACGGTGAGGGCAGTGAGGGGGTTGGGGAATGCCCTGCCGGGGATGTTGGGTAGGGGTTCCTCACGGTGAGGGCAGTGAGGGGTTGGGGAATGCCCTGCCGGGGGGTGTTGGTAGGGGTACCTCACGGTGAGGGCAGTGAGGGGGGTTGGGGAATGCCCTGCTGGGGGATGTTGGGTAGGGGGTTCCTCACGGTGAGGGCAGTGAGGGGGTTGGGAATGCCCTGCTGGGGGATGTTGGGGTAGGGGTTCTCACGGTGAGGGCAGTGAGGGGGTTGGGGAATGCCCTAGCCGGGGGGTGTTGGGTAGGGGGTACCTCACGGTGAGGGCAGTGAGGGGGTTGGGGAATGCCCTGCCGGGGGGTGTTGGGTAGGGGGAGTTCCTCATGGTGAGGGCAGTGAGGGGGTTGGGGAATGCCCTGCCGGGGGATGTTGGGTAGGGGGTTCCTCACGGGGAGGGCAGTGAGGGGGTTGGGGAATGCCCTGCCGGGGGATGTTGGTAGGGGGTTCCTCACGGGGAGGCAGTGAGGGGTTGGGGGAATGCCCTGCCGGGGGATGTTGGGTAGGGGGTTCTCACGGGAGGGCAGTGAGGGGGTTGGGGAATGCCCTGCCGGGGATGTTGGGTGGGGGTTCCTCACGGCTGAGGGCCAGTGAGGGGGTTGCGGAATGCCTGCGGGGGATGTTGGGTAGGGGGTTCCTCACCGGTGAGAGCAGTGAGGGGGTTGGGGGGAATGCCCTTGCCGGGGGATGTTGGGTAGGGAGTTCCCTCACGGTGAGGTGTTGGGGATGCCTGCCGGGGATGTTGGGTGGGTTCCGTGAGGGGGTTGGGGAATTGCCCTGCCGGGGAAGTTGGGTAGGGGGTTCCTCACAGTGAGGGCAGGAGGGGGTTGGGGGAATGCCCCTGTGCCGGGGGATGTGGGTAGGGGGTTCCTCACGGTGGAGGGGGTTGGGGGAATGCCCGTGCCGGGGGATGTTGGGTAGGGGGTTCCTCACGGGTGAGGGCAGTGAGGGGGTTGGGGAATGCCCTGCCTGGGGGATGTTGGGTAGGGGGTTCCTCACGGTGAGGGCAGTGAGGGGGTTGGGGAATGCCCCTGCCGGGCGATGTTGGGTTAGGGGGTTCCTCCACGGTGAGGGCAGTGAGGGGGGTTGGGGAATGCCCTGCCGGGGGATGTTGGGTAGGGGGTTCCTCATGGTGAGGGCAGTGAGGGGGTTGGGGAATGCCCTGCCGGGCGATGTTGGGTAGGGGGTTCCTCACAGTGAGGGCAGTAAGGTTGGGGAATGCCCTGCCGGGGGATGTTGGGTAGGGGGTTCCTCCAGTGAGGGGGTTGGGGAATGCCCTGCCGGGGAATGTTGGGTAGGGGGTTCCTCACCAACCCCTGGTTATTCTGCCCAGAGGGGCATTTGTCAGTATTTAACCCAAACACATTTTCTATGACTTTCTGCATCTCTCTGACCAGTAATGGAAGGTTCTGCTGTCAGACGACTCTGTATCTCAGGTGCATCATGGGACGTGGGAAGCCGAGGGCAGGTGACAGCTGTGGGTCAGGGCAGAGGTCCATCTTTTTGTTTAACAAGTTCTCCCCCATCTGTCGGGCGCCTGTGAAGTTGTCCTTGGTGACCTCAGGAGCCCTCGGCTGGGCAATGTTTGCCCCCCCCCGGGGACGGTATAAATGTGGGTCCCACAAGTCCCCAAGTGCAGAACTCGCAGAACGAGATCAACCATGAAGTTCCTCATCGTCCTGGTCTTGTTGGGAGCAGCCGGTGAGTATATTGGGGGGCCCAAGGGTCATAAGGGACAATACTGGGTACATTGTATCCCCAGAACCCCATGATTTGTCAGAATAAGCACTCATTGGTCCCTATCACATTCCCATCAGTCCCTGCCCCAGTGAGCTTACAATCTAAGGTCCCTATCATATTCCCATCTGTCCCTGCCCCAGTGAGCTTACACTCTAAGGTCCCTATCCCATTCCCATCAGCCCCTGCCCCAGTGAGCTTACAATCTAAGGTCCCTATCCCATTCCCATCAGCCCCTGCCCCAGTGAGCTTACAATCTAATGTCCCTATCCCATTCCCATCAGCCCCTGCCCCAGTGAGCTTACAATCTAAGGTCCCTATCCCATTCCCATCAGTCCCTGCCCCAGTGAGCTTACAATCTAAGGTACCTATCCCATTCCCATCAGTCCCTGCCCCAGTGAGCTTACAATCTAAGGTCCCTATCCCATTCCCATCAGTCCCTGCCCCAGTGAGCTTACACTCTAAGGTCCCTATCCCATTCCCATCAGCCCCTGCCCCAGTGAGCTTACAATCTAAGGTCCCTATTCCATTCCCATCATTCCCTGCCCCAGTGAGCTTACAATCTAAGGTCCCTATTCCATTCCCATCAGCCCCTGCCCATCTGCTGACGTTTGATGTCCCTTTTCTCTCTTCAGTTGCCTTTGAAGATGATGATAAGATCGTAGGGGGTTTCACCTGCACCAAGAACGCCGTTCCTTACCAAGTGTCCCTGAATGCTGGATACCATTTCTGTGGGGGGTCCCTGATTAACAGCCAATGGGTGGTCTCTGCCGCTCACTGCTACAAATCGTAAGTCCCACTATTCCCTCTGTGGCTGAATTCCTATTGTTCTTACTGGACGGTCTCAGTGAGTAGGCTGTAGGGCTGTAGCTGTCTGTGCAGTCTATTCCTGGGCTGTCTATATTTACTCTATGTAAGACTCTTTGTGTTGCCTTTAGTCGTATCCAGGTCCGACTCGGGGAGCACAACATTGCTGTAAATGAAGGGACAGAACAATTCATTGAGTCCCAGAAAGTCATCAAGCACCCGAGCTACAACTCCCGGAACCTGGACAACGACATTATGTTGATCAAACTTTCCACCACCGCCAGACTCAGCTCCAACATCCAATCGGTGCCTCTGCCCTCGGCCTGCGCTTCTGCCGGCACCAACTGCCTGATCTCCGGCTGGGGGAACACCCTGAGCAGCGGCAGTAAGTCGGCCAACCCCCTGGGGACCAACCCTCACATTGTATTAATAGACTCCCACAACTCCCAGCCATACAGCCAAGTGCATTGTACTTATATAGGCACAAAGGGTACAAGAACCCCAGGGAACTGTATATTCACACAGGTACCACTAGGGAATGGTTACCCATAGCAACCATAGCCATATTGTCCCATATAATGTTGTCTATTTCATGACTTTATTCGTGGCCAGTACAAGGCAATATATATGGCAACGATGAGCAACTAGTCACATCCCCAGGCACAAATACCTGTTATCAGGACAAGTCCATGTTCCATGTTCATTGTAGGCCTCTTAACCCTACTCAAGAGGGAGGACATTGGGAGGTGCCAGAAACAACTTTATAGAACCAAAAATAGATTTATAGAGGTTTATTTTGAATTCCATGTCATTTCTTTCATATGCAGCCAACTACCCCGACCTCCTGCAGTGCCTGAATGCCCCCATCCTGACTGCCAGTGAGTGCAGTAACTCCTACCCCGGGGAGATCACCAACAACATGTTCTGTGCCGGCTTCTTGGCTGGTGGCAAAGACTCTTGTCAGGTATTTCCCTCTCCCGTACCCCATAATCTCTCTCCTGGACCCCATATTCTCTCTCCAGGACCATATATTCTCTCTCTAGTACCCCATATTCTCTCTTCCGGACCCCATATTCTCTCTCCTGGACGCAATAATCTTCCCCCTGACCCCACATTCTCTCTCCTGGACCCCATATTCTTCTCCCAGACCCCATATTCTCTCTCCCGTACCCCTTATTCTCTCTTTTGGGCCCCATATTCTCTCTCCTGGACCCCATATTCTCTCTTCCGGACATTATATTCTCTCTCCTGGAGCCCATATTCTCTCTTCTGGACATTATATTCTCTCTCCTGGAGCCCATATTCTTCTCCCGGACCCCATATTCTCTCTCCTGGACCCCATATTCTTCTCCAAGACTCCATATTCTCTCTCCCGTACCCCATATTCTCTCTTCCGGACCCCATATTCTCTCTCACATACCCCATATTTTCTCACCTGTAGCCCATATTCTCTCTTCCAGACCCCATATTCCCTCTCCCCGACCCCATATTCCCTCTCCCGTACCCCATATTCTCTCTCCCATACCCCAGAGCTCAGGGAAATGGGAAACCAACTGATTCATCTCTCTTCTTTTACAGGGTGACTCTGGTGGCCCCGTTGTGTGCAATGGGCAACTGCAGGGAGTGGTGTCCTGGGGCTATGGCTGTGCCCAGAGGAACTACCCCGGTGTCTACACCAAGGTCTGCAACTATGTGTCTTGGATCCAGAACACCATTGCTGCCAACTAAATCCCTGCCCTCTATTCTTTCTCCCTCCCCCGAGGAACCTTTTCAGTCCTGATGTAGAGTCTAGATACTCAATAAAGGTTTCTCAAGAGCAAATAAAGTGATCATTTCACTATATTGTGGTTTGTGTAGTTTGTGTTCCTATATAGAGTTGTCTAACTATAGCGCAAACAGAGCATATCTCTCATTATACAGGCATTTATATGGTAAGAGCCTTTGTGCTGAGGATGATGAGGGTCGGTCACAATGAAAAATCTGTGTTGGGTTTTACTAGGGATTAAACAATATTGGCAAATACAAAAGCACAAACCTATAAGAACTACAGATGTTATTGCCATGGGTTATAATCCATTAATGAAATGTTCCATTGGGTGGGGGAGGTCAGAGGTTAGAAGGCAGAGAATATAGGGTTGGGTTACATTACACTACTGGTTCCTTTATAATTGGACCCGACAGCTGTCTGTTGACTGAACTGCAGCTAAAATGGGGCAAAATACCTCACAACCCCTTATTCGGCAGAGAATGGGTGATGTTTCCCTTGTAGTCTTGGGTAAAGGTTCATCATACAGAATAGAGGCTCCATTAAACCATCAACAAATCCGTAATCCTCACCCAGTAATCGCTTTTATTTTATAAGGCACTATTATTATTAGTCAGTAGCTGCACTCTAATGGGAAGTGACCAACTGCTATAAATACAGGGCGCATGATGAAACAGCAAGATAAATGGGCAGAGGGACCTCATTCCATTCACTTGTACCCCCCTGAGCTGGTTCAGCTGCTTTAATGAGAGTCCCGTGGGCTACCCAATAGCCAATCACAGCCCTTCAGCCCTCTAGGTCCCTCTAGGAACTTTTTTCATGCTTGTGTTGCCCCCAACTTTTTTTATATTTAAATGTTACTCACGGGTAAAAAAAGATCGGGGACCCCTGCCCTAAAGGTTAAAACATCTCATGTTTTGAGGGATCACAAATATTTGGACCAGAGAGAATTAAAAAAAAGGTTGGACTTTCTATTTTTAAAACTGTAATGAAGAGCTTCCTGCAGACTCATTTGATTGAATGAAGAAACCTTTTTTTTTCCAGAGATCCTTCTCATCCTTCTCAATCCACCAAAGAAGAATGAGGTTTCTCAGAGACACCACGAATAGATATATTTCATAACTCTCTATTATGGGCCAATGTTATGTTTTCCAAAAGTAGATCTTCATCTACCAAATCCAGTAAAGCAAACATGGGTTTAGGTTTTATTTTGGGTTTAGATTATGAGAAAGGAAAATCTCCATCTCCCCAGAACAGTGTGGATTCGTCAAGGGGAGATCAGGAACTAAAAATTTAAGAAGCTTAATTAAAGTCATATACTCAGCTAAAACTAATAAAATCCCAATCTCATTGGTGGGTATAGATGCAGAGAAAGCTTTCAACAACATTTGCTGGGACCATCTATTAGACTCTCTAGAAGCTTTTGGTTTTCAAAGCCCTTTCATTGATTTAATTCACTTATTATATTCAGTCCCAACTACTCAGATATTGGCAGCAGGAGAACTCTCAAAACGAATCTATATGAAAAGAGGAACTAGACAGGGTTGTCCTTTATCACCCCTATTATATGACCCATCCTTGGAACCTTTAATTAGAACACTAAAAATTGCTGATTCATTGCACAAATTATCAATAAATAAAATAAACGTTCAATTAACTGCTTTTGCTGATGATTTACTGCTACAGTTGTGTTCAAAATTATTCAAGCCCCACTGAAATTGAGTGTTTTGACCAGTTTGACATTGATTTTGATCATTTCAGTCATCTTGTTTACAATTAAATCAAAGAGGCACTTGTAAGTCAGACAAATATAACATAACATTTATAATGAAATAACCACAAGTGTCTTTTCTGTGTTCACATCATTATCAGTTTTATTCAACCCCCCAGTGACAATCATTCTTAGTACTTAGTACAACATCCTTTTCCAGTTATAACAGCTTTTAAACGTGAAGCATAGCTTGACACAAGTGTCTTGCATCGATCTACGGGTATCTGAGCCCATTCTTCATGGGCAAAAGCCTCCAGTTCAGTCACATTCTTAGGCTTGCGCGCTGCAACTGCTTTCTTTAAGTCCCACCAGAGGTTCTCAATCGGATTTAAGTCTGGTGACTGCGATGGCCACTCCAAAATGTTCCAGCCTTTAATCTGCAACCATGCTCTAGTGGACTTGGAGGTATGCTTGGGATCATTGTCCTGTTGAAAGGCCCAACGTCTCCCAAGCGTCAGGTTTGTGACGGACTGCATCACATTTTCTTCCAATATCTCCTGGTACTGAAGAGAATTCATGGTACCTTGCACACGCTGAAGCTTCCCTGTACCTGCACAAGCAAAACAGCCCCAAAGCATGATTGAACCCCCACCATGCTTCACAGTAGGCAAGGTGTTCTTTTCTTCATAGGCCTCCTCCAAACATAGTGTTGATCCATGGGCCCAAACAGTTCTAATTTTGTTTCATCAGTCCACAGAACACTATCCCAAAACTTTTGTGGTTTGTCCACATGACTTTTGGCATACTGCAGTCGACTCTACTTATTCTTTGGAGACAGCAAAGGGGTGCGCCTGGGAGTTCTGGCATGGAGGCCTTCATTACGCAGTGTGCGCCTTATTGTCTGAGCGGAAGCTTCAGTACCCGCATCTGACAAATCTTTTTTCAGTTCCTCAGCAGTCACACGGGGACTTTTCTCCACTTTGCGCTTCAGGTAGCGCACAGCAGTCAGCATCTTCTTTCTGCCATGACCAGGTAGCGTTTCAACAGTGCCCTTTGCCTTGAATTTGCGAATGATGCTTCCTATGGTGTCTCTTGGTATGTTTAACATCTTTGCAATCTTCTTATAGCCATTGCCCTTCCTGTGAAGAGAAATCACCTCTTCTCTTGTCTCCCTGGCCCATTCTCTTGTCTCCCTGGCCCATTCTCTTGTCTCCCTGGCCCATTCTCTTGTCTCCCTGGCCCATTCTCTTGTCTCCCTGGCCCATTCTCTTGACTTCACCATGTTTGTAAACTCACCAGTAAATGTCTAGATGGAGCTGAGTATCACAGTCATTATAAATCTGCCTAATTTTGTCCTTATTATGCTTGATTGCTGCTCGTTGACATCCACAAGTGTTTTCAATACCTGATGGAAAACACGTGAATGAACCTCTTTTCTTAAGGGTGGTAGTCTTTAAGGGGTTGAATAATTGTGTCAATGAAGAAATCACAAAAAAAACATTTAATACTGTATTACAAAAACAATTGATGTCATTTTAGTTGCATTTGGTTCTTTAAAAAGTCCCTGTAAGATTTCATTCTGAACACAATTACAAATGTACACTGAATTCCCTGAAACCCTTTACAGCATTGTCTACCATTTGGAAACAAAAAGGAATACAATATATAAAAGACTTTATTTCACCATCTTCTGATAAAATTCTGGATTGGTCAGAATTCAGCAGTAAATATCAAATTTCAGAAAAAGAAAAATGACATTATTTCCAAATCTCTCATTGGTCTCAATACCACAACCATCTAGACTCCTTATTAGTCTATAATCCACTGCTTTCTACTGCTCTAGATAATCTTACGGCTTCTCAATCCCATAATAACATCAGGAGTATATAAACTTCAGTATGGAGCAACCAGATTCTTAAAGCTCACCCTCTGGATTCGACTGCAAAAAAATGGTCCACCTATCTTCATACAGAAGATTAACCAATTGTATAAAGTGTTTTGACAAACTCATTCACACAGAAGTCTGGAGGGAGCAAAACTATAGACTTACCCATCTAGCCTATAAAGGTTTTAACTTTGACTCCAAGAAAACAAATTTCCTCAATAAATGTCCAAAATGTAGCACAGCGCTTCCAAATATAATTCCCCTACTATGGGATTGTCCTCATATTAATAGTTTTTGGAAAGTCATTGAGAGCCATTTAAAATCTACATTGGACTCTAAATACAACCTGACGCCAAAATCCGCCTTATTAAACTTTTCAGAAGACTCAACGCAAGTGTCTCGCCTACTTCAGCCTACATTCGGGAACGTTTCCTACTCCATAAATTACTTAAACCTTATTTTGGCAGCAGCAAAGAGGATTATTTTGGATAGATCCAAATCCCCCATTACTAGTGGAGGTCATCTCGGAGCTACAAGTTCTCTGTACAAATGAAGCCATTGCTTTAAAATTTAGTAATACAAAAAATCACACAAGATTCTTAACTAAATGGCAATCCCCCATGAACACCCTTTCTCCCAAGGATAGATCTCATTGGGACTCAGTACTAACCATAGTTCCATGAATGCTTACACACTCTTACTAGCCTGTCTAATTGTAACAAAAAGAAATGCTAAATGTAGTATAAATCTTACTCAATTGTATAATACTAATCTATGTTTTTCCATTATTACTTTTTCATTCATCGCCAACTGTAAAATTGTTCTGAAATGTTCACTTTACCAATCTGCTTATATTATGTACATTATTAATCCCTGTTGGGATTTTGCTTGTTTCCCAATGGTTATTGTATTTGTCTAATCTATAAACAATTAATTAAATTGTTAAAAAAAAAAAAAGAAAGGAAAATCTCCAGTTTATTCCACTGTTGAAAAATAACTGGACCCGACCCAAACCCATGAAAAAAGTCATTTTCTCCCTTACATTTAGGACAAAAAGAATCCAAATTCTCCCATTTTCCTGTAATAACAGTTTTAACCTGGATCAGTGATCCCCAACCAGTGGCTCTGGGGTAACATGTTGCCCCCAACCCCTTGGATGTTGCTCTCAGTGCCCCCAAACCAGGGAGTTATTTTTGAATTCCTGACTTGGGGGCAAGTTTTGGTTGAATAAAAACAAGATTTCCTACCAAATAAAGCCCCTGTAAGCTGATAGGGTGCATAGAGGCTCCTAATAGCCAATCACAGCCCTTATTTGGCTCCTCCATGAACCTTTATGGTGCTTGTGTTGCTCCCCAAGTCTTTTTCCATCTGACTGTGGCTCCCGAGTAGGAAAGGTTGGAAGTGTTGTAACCTCCATTTTTCAGTAAAAACATTATTTCAAGAACCAATAAGAAGTATAAAGGTTACTGGTTAACCAAGTATTTGGAGCATCTGGACCATCTGGAGGCCAAGCATCCAACAGTTTATTAGAGTTATTAGAGATACAATTAATTTTATTGCTAAGAGGAAACTCACCCACTCTCCTATAGGATTTTTAGAAGCAAACTGATCAATGGGTGAAAGTTAGAGTTAACTATTTGATACCTAATCAGGAAAAAATGGAAAGTGGGCGGGTTCTTCTGTATTGAGCTCTAATCTCACACTTTGATAAATCTGCCCCTTAAATGAGCCAAATAAACTTCTGTGTCCTTTTATTTTAAAAAAGGTTGTTCTTTCTACAATAATTGTACTTCTCCTTCAGTTCTGACCATGTATTAACGTTGCCATCTACGAGATCTGTGAGATCCAATAATATGTTTCCCATTTTCTGATTGGATTGGGGGGGAATACTTGTGTGGAAGAACAAACCTACCCATGTTTTGTAACGGAGTAAGAGGAGTTAAATGATGAATAAATGTTTAGTGAAGGGGAATTTCCTCACAAACAATGGAATCTCTATAAACAGGAAGTGTTTGGACAAAAACAAGGAATGTCCCACCGTTGTTTATGAAATACTGTGCGGCCATGTTGGCCAATATCCAGGGTAATGTATCTGTACCCTCCATGTATCCATTCACATTCATTAATATGGAAGCCAGAAACCCAAACCACCCTTACAAGCGGGAAATCTTAATTTAGATAAAGCAATATTTGTTTTTTAAGTAATAATGCGACCAATTTTCTCGCCGTTTTGCGAATTTTATGGTGAAGCGAAACGGGACAGATTCACTCATCACTAATCAGAAATATTGCAAATATTTTCTGCATGTTTATTTTATAAACCGAAGCGTTCCCGAATATTTCCAGGAGACCAAAAATTAGAAACAAAAGAAAATTATTAAACAAACAATTAGGATTTTTAAAAACGAATAATAAATCAGCTACAAAAAACAATATTTTGATATAAGAATCGATAATCATAAAAATGAGAAGGAAAGGCTAATAAAGAGTTAATCCCAAGCTGCAGACATACCTTCAGTTCTCCCAATAGTGCCCTTATTTCTCCCATTCAGATAATCAGAAGCCTCATAGGAAAAAAAAACCACTGAGCTGTGTAAAGAAAGTTCCCATAATGCCTCACTCCTGCACTGACACCCAGACCAAGTGAACATGCTCAGTTAGACTATGAGTCAGCTTCTTGCTGATTGGCTCAGATCCACATTCCTAAGGGAGGGGAGTGAGTTCTTAGCATTCTTGAGGGAGGGGGGAGCAGGAGAGAGCAGAAAGCAAAGAGCTGCGTGTCTCTGGCAGAGGAAAACAGATACAACTAATCTTTTGACAGAGGACTCAGTGCAGCGTTTGTGGGAGTGCTTATGGCTGTATTTACATACATAGACCTTTCTGATAAAGCTTATTTAATTTTTACCTTTCCTTCTCCTTTAATCCCTTAAATAAATTTGATTAATTTAAAACTCCAATGAGAGGTTATAGAGATAAATGAAATAGCAAAGGTGATAGAGGGCACCCCTGCCTTGTGCCTTTGAATATACCAAATGGAAAAAAGTGGTATTCAATATTTTTCATCTAAAAAACATGCTCCTCTAAACTTAAATGTATTTATCCTATAATAAATTTGTCCTTGTTTCAAAAACATAGCAATATAAAATTATTGGGCTTTGCCAGCCCTGCTTAGCTTTCCAGATCTATCAAGATCAGGTTCATTTGGGCCACAGGTGACTTGGTTGAAAGTGTTTGAAATACTTTGGCAAAGTGTAAATCTCAAGAGAGAGAATCAAAGTTGAGAAAGGCGGCAAGCTAAAGTCAAAAGGGCCATGAGAGAATACAAAGAGTTAAGAGACCCAGCATAAACAGGCACACTCACACTCACACTCACTGCAATGGGCTGATAGTGAATGGTGAGGCCGCAGGTGATTTGGCTGAAAAAAATTGAAATACTTTGGCAAACGTGCAATATACAAAAAGAAAAATAAGATCCCAACTAGTGTAACATTAGCAGCCATCTGCCCCATTCCCACAAACGCCCAATGGGTAAATAAGTTCCCCGATATAAATTAAGACTTAACTTTTAATTCTAAAATGAAAATCACCGTATTTAATCCCATATCCATTAAAACTTGTGTAGGGTACAGAATATTCTTCCATTAGGGGAAACCAAAGGAGGTGAATTAGTGAGAATAATAATATCTGTGCCGGGCAATTCCCCTCCGTTGGTTTCCCCTAATGGAGGAATATTCTGTACCCTACACGAGTTTTAATGGATATGGGATTAAATACGGTGATTTTCATTTTGTAATTAAACGTTAAAGTTGACATTTTTTTCAATTAAAAAAAATGTAAATTATGGTTCAAACACTTAAATATCTGTTATTTATTAAGTGCAAAAAACCCGAAAACTCGAATGTAAAAATCCACCATGTAAAAGCTTGTGAGTTTCTATTGGAGCCAATGGGATTGTTCTAGGCAAAGTCACGCCGTATTCTCGAGTTTTCGACTTTGTAAATTCCAAAAATTTGAGTTTTTTATTTAGATGAGTTTTCCTTCTTAAATTATTAACAAACAAAGCGACCAAGACACCCTATTGGTTCCCGGCACTTTCCCACCTCTGTGTAAATCTGGTGTAAAGGGAGAAGCTGCTGGGAGTCCCAATGGGGCAGTTTATGCGCCACCGTGGGGGGGGGGGGTTGGTGTATTTCCCAGAGGTACTAGCAGCAGAACTTACTTGCCACTTAATTCCCATTGACTCTAATGGATTCCGTGAGTCCGTAATGGGGTAAAATACAGACATTAAATCCGGAAATTAGGGGCCTAAATCCAAAAATACACCTTGGTAAATTCACCATTTAATTAAACAGCTTTTTACACCATTTTTCTGGCTTTAATCAGTTTACACCATGTGAGTAATAAGCCCCGCTGTGTGTTACATGATGGCCGTGGTTCCCCAGGGGGTCCTAGAACGTTGGCAGGGGGCTCAGCCTGGAGGCTACAGAGGGAGAAACTTGGGGAAAATGTCTGTTTTCCTCTTCAAGTTGCACCTAACGTCAGGCTGGAAGGTCAGTTATGGGGTGAAAATATATTTACTGTTATTGAATGACTGATAAACCTTGTTATGTGCCAAAGGGTCTCCTGGCCAAGGGAGGGGCCTGAACTGTGAAGGTCCTACAAGCTCTGCCCCAAGGGGTAAACATGGAGTCACGTGGGGTTAAGCGTGGGAGGTCCAAGTAGGAATCTGTTGGTGGTCACAAGGGAATTTACAGCTGGGAGCGGGAAGGGGGGTAATTAACATGGTGAAAAACAAAAACACCAGCCAAAGTCATCAAACGAATGCCAACTGGGCCTCCTGCTGAACTTCCCCAATGAGATTACTGCTGGGTTTGATAACAAAATCCTTGGAATTGCCACAGGGTTGGCTTGGGGGTCAGTACAAAAGGGTATAAAACCCTCTCCAAATGGGCCACCAACCAACAGCAGTGTTGTCCATCTCCAGATCAGTATGAAGACCCTCCTGCTGTTCTCCCTTCTGGGACTCGCTGGTATTGACTCCTTTCCCTGTGCCTCCAATTAGCGCATGAATTTCCCACACTAATTAGTTATTGCAGCGAGAATTAGTCATTAAGGAAGGGCAGAAACCTGAGCCCATTGGCCAACTGCTTTGTACATGAAGGGAGCTCATTGGGCCATTGATAGTCAGCACGTTGCCCTAATCCTCCAGACATTATTCCTGATGAAGAAACACAAATAATTCCTGAAATCCGCCATTTTTACAATTTGGTAGCCAATAACTGGCATCGCTTTCCTGAACAGCGGCTAACGATGCATCTCATTGGGTCTTCTCCAAGGGTTCTGGCTTCAGGGCTGCCTGGGGGTTTGTAAGTTAGGGGGCAGTAGGTACATCTGGGGCTACTGGGGTCAGAAAGAATGATTCAGTGACATCCCCAGTTTTCTCAGCCCTTGGATTCTGGGGGTGCTATTATTATTATTATTGGCTAAATCTTCCTCTTTATTGGCAGTGGCCCAGCCCATTGAAGATGATGATAAAATCGTTGGCGGTTACCATTGCTCGGTTCCCTATCAAGTGTCCCTGAACGCGGGGTACCATTTCTGTGGGGGGTCGCTGATCAATGAACATTGGGTGGTGTCTGCCGCTCACTGCTACCAATCGTAAGTACCAGCCACGGAGATGGGGGGGCACCAAATGCCAAGGACTGGGCTCCCATGAGAACCAGGGGACAGGACAAACTGGGGTGCATTTAGATTTACAGACCCCGGGGCAAATACAATTATTTTCCTTCTCTTGCAGAAAAATGGAGCTCAGGATCGGAGAAAATAACATTGAGCTGCTGGAGGGGACAGAACAATTCATCCAATCTGCCAAGATCATTCGCCACCCCCAGTATAACAGTTGGACCATTGATAATGACATCATGTTAATTCAACTGCAGGAACCGGCCCAACTGAACAATGAGGTCCAACCCATCCCGCTCCCCACTGAGTGTCCCCCTGTGGGCTCCATCTGCCTCATCTCCGGCTGGGGAAACACCCTGAGCAATGGAGGTCAGTGTCTCGCCCTAGTACCTTCTCTATCTTCTCCTTCTCCATCATTATCTGCTGGAACATCTACTCAACTGTATCTCTATTAGTGGGTCTCCCTGGGGAAACACCCTGAGCAATGGAGGTCAGTGTCTCGCCCTAGTACCTTCTCTAATCTTCTCCTTCTCCATCATTATCTGCTGGAACATCTACTCAACTGTATCTCTATTAGTGGGTCTCCCTGGGGAAACACCCTGAGCAATGGAGGTCAGTGTCTCGCCCTAGTACCTTCTCTATCTTCTCCTTCTCCATCATTATCTGCTGGAACATCTACTCAACTGTATCTCTATTAGTGGGTCTCCCTGGGGAAATACCCTGAGCAATGGAGGTCAGTGTCTCGCCCTAGTACCTTCTCTATCTTCTCTTTCTCCATCATTATCTGCTGGAACATCTACTCAACTGTATCTCTATTAGTGGGTCTCCCTGGGGAAACACCCTGAGCAATGGAGGTCAGTGTCTCGCCCTAGTACCTTCTCTAATCTTCTCCTTCTCCATCATTATCTGCTGGAACATCTACTCAACTGTATCTCTATTAGTGGGTCTCCCTGGGGAAACACCCTGAGCAATGGAGGTCAGTGCCTCGCCCTAGTACCTTCTCTATCTGCTCTTCAGCCATCATTATCTGCTGGAACATCTACTCAACTGTATCTCTATTAGTGGGTCTCCCTGGGGAAACACCCTGAGCAATGGAGGTCAGTGTCTCGCCCTAGTACCTTCTCTATCTGCTCTTCAGCCATCATTATCTGCTGGAACATCTACTCAACTGTATCTCTATTAGTGGGTCTCCCTGGGGAAACACCCTGAGCAATGGAGGTCAGTGCCTCGCCCTAGTACCTTCTCTATCTTCTCTTTCTCCATCATTATCTGCTGGAATATCTACTCAACTGTATCTCTATTAGTGGGTCTCCCTTTCCATATCCCTACATATAAGTACAGAGGCCTCGTTAGCCCCAGGACACTAAAGGTTGCCATAAACACACAGCGATGGGGCAGAAGTTTGGCCGCTCTGTCCCAGTAATACCAATCTGACCCTATTGATGATCTGCTGATGACTCCTCTACTTCCTACCAGCTGACCTTGTTCTGTATATGGCTGACTTAATCCAGAGCAACCAATCAGATGTTTGCTGCATTATTTGAATTACACTAATCACAATGAATGGGTTGGTTTGAGTAGGAACTAAGAACCAGAACCAAAGGAAATGGCTTTAGGTTCTGGTGTGTTCTACTGTATATTGTTTGGACCTTGTTATAGTGTTGTGCCACCGTCATAGTTGGCACATTAAGTGTATATTATATGTGTTGGATTTGCTTATGGCAATGGCCGGGGGGTCACTGATTACCAAGTCGTTACCATTGGTTCCACCAGTTAATGGGTTTTCCCCCAACAGTAAACTATCCAGACCTGCTGCAGTGCATTGAAGCTCCGATCCTCAGCGACCAGGAGTGCCGCCAGTCCTACCCCGGGAGCATCACCGACAACATGATCTGCGTGGGCTACCTGGAGGGGGGCATCGACTCCTGCCAGGTGAGGGTACTATACTAATATTCAGTACTGATGGGGGGGGGAGCCACAGGGTTAAATGTGAGGAGAGAAACCCTAATCTACTCTATGGAAACCCCACAACCCAACACACAGACCGCGATGTTCCATCTCCCCCAAGGCCAGTAGGAGCCGAATTCTTGTCTATTAAATTTAAGGCGTTTGCCCCGGGGCCCCCCTTGGCCCATAACCATGTGACAGGGGCATTCTTATCTATTAAATCTAAGGCGTTTGCCCCAGGGCCCCCCTTGGCCCATAACCATGTGACAGGGGCATTCTTGTCTATTAAATCTAAGGCGTTTGCCCCGGGGCCCCCCTTGGCCCATAACCATGTGACAGGGGCATTCTTGTCTATTAAATCTAAAGCGTTTGCCCCGGGGCCCCCCTTGGCCCATAACCATGTGACAGGGGAATTCTTGTCTATTAAATCTAAGGCGTTTGCCCCGGGGCCCCCCTTGGCCCATAACCATGTGACAGGGGAATTCTTGTCTATTAAATCTAAGGCGTTTGCCCCGGGGCCCCCCTTGGGCCATAACCATATTAAAGGGGAATTCTTGTCTATTAAATCTAAGGCGTTTGCCCCGGGGCCCCCCTTGGCCCATAACCATGTGACAGGGGAATTCTTGTCTATTAAATCTAAGGCGTTTGCCCCGGGGCCCCCATTGGCCCATAAAACAAATAAATGTGCCTCTTGTGAGAGACTTTGGTTCCCAACATACTGCGGCACCTCCCTCTGTGCTTGTGCGGCCCCCCAGCCTTTTATAGGAGTCAGAGCTCCCACAATGCACTGCAGTATTCCCTATATATTCTAGGAAGTGCTGCTGCCTGTTGAGGGGCAGATTTTAGCTGCCGATTCGATCCTATAGGCTGATTTGGCCCCCCAATGGGTCTCTCTAATGAATATCTGGCTGAAAATCGGGCAGGTTTGTGTTTCCGTAAGATCGGGGGCCCCATTGGCTTATTGATGGGATCCTTGGTCCGACGATGCCCGTTGTTGTAATCTCATCATTTGGCCCTAGGGCCAGAGTCACCCCATAAACCCTAATACCCCCAGAACTAGGGCCCGGCAGAATGGGACACATATGTAACTCAATCACCTGATTACACTCAAAATTGCACTTTGCTCACTGCATGTAGGTAAGTGAATGGGCCCCAGAGAGTTCTACTGGGCCGGGGGAATGTTCTGCCTTACCCCTTGGGTTTCCATAGAAGGGGGAGCGGCCATGTTTGGGGGTATCGCTGCCACCATGTTCTTGGTACAATGCAATGACATTATGTTTGTGCCCCAAGGGAGACTCGGGCGGCCCGGTGGTGTGTGACAGGGAGTTACAGGGAGTCGTCTCCTGGGGGAGGGGCTGTGCCCTGCCGGGGTACCCGGGGGTCTATACCAAGGTGTGTAACTACCTGTCCTGGATCCGCGACACCATCGCCAACAATTAATTATCTGTACTGGGGGGCTCTGCTCCCACACAATAAATGGCAAATGTAACCTGAGCTGTGTGTTGTGTATTGTGTGTTGTGTATTGTGTGTTCTACATTGTGTATTGTGTTCCAGGTAACAATAATACTGATTCATTTATCATCTGCCTCCCCCCCCCCACTCATATCAATGCTCCTCCAGCAATATACATGGCAGTCAGAGAAACTGGCAGAAAGGGCCAGAAAGGTACAAAGGGTATAAACTGGTTATGCCCCATATAGAATATAATGTACAGTTGTGGGTTCCAGTGCTCACATGGGGTATAACTGAAACAGAGAAAGTACAGGGAATTATTTTATCATGTTAAAGTGAGACTGTTGGACACCCAGTTTGATTGTAGATACGTTTATTCGTACTAAGAGAGTATACAGACAGTCCTAACGGAGCTGTCTCCGATATGATACTCTGATGACTGTCACAAGATATGCTCCTAATACAGTTTGCTCTGAAACACTCTTATCAGTAGTTACAGTAGCTCTGTTGTCTCTAAAGCAGAACAGGCAGCGGGGCCCAGTTGGCCAACAAGGCCCCTCAGTTGCACAAACACAAAGGGTGGAGGAGCCTTAAGTACATTTGAGAACCCTCTGTCAGGCGGAATCAGCAAAACTCATCTTTTTAACAGAAAAATAACTTAATCATATTTCGAAACCCTCTAATATTAACCTTTTTACTGCCAGCCATTTTGGTCAAAGCGGAACGTGTATTGCCAGACAGTTTTTGAACATTTTGCACTGTTTCACTTTAGGGGCCTTTCCTCAGGGGGACTTTTAGTTTACCCAGGAAAACAATATATCGTTTTTTTCACAACAACCTAAGCTTTCAAAATATGGTAGAATTTTTGTGTAATTCCAATTCTGTAACAAGATACAGGCTTCTAAATGTCTAAAAATGCAAAAAAAAAAAAAATTTCCATAATATAAACACACATACTAGAAACAAAAATTATTTTATGCACGAATATACAACTGACTTGGAAAGTCCCATGTCTCCTGAACGAGCCAATACCAAATATATATAGTTTTAAGGAGATGTCTCACTTGTATAGGTCAAAAACTCCCGGCAGGACACTACCAAATTCCCAAAACACTGCGCCAGAAAGCTGCATACTTTAGATTTCAAGGCCAAAAATTCCACTAACAGAAGGTTTATCCCAGAAAATTGTACATTTTTGGAAAGAACAGATTGTGGGGAAACCAGAATAGGCACAACTGTCTGTCTGCTCCAAACTACCAAGTCGCAATGCTTTCCTAAACTTATTGGTTTTTATCAAAATTTGTGATTTTTAAAAAAAATTGCTTCAAAGCTTCCAGTCTATGGTATCTTATCTCCTACAGGTCATAAAGTAACCAAATAAAACACCCTAAATATGAACGCCAGGGGTCCCCTGAACAGTTTGATGCCCAATATGTATAGGTTTAGCTAAGTATGTGGCATGTAGGGGCCCCAATGTGAACCCCCATATGTACTGTCATTTCTGTCATTTCAGCTCCTGCAAAATCAACACATTTACATCATTATATGTGGGATAAAGCTAGTAAAAAGTACGCTCACCCCAGAAAGTCATATATTTTTGGAAAGTACACATTCCCCCGAATCTAAAATGGGTACCCATGTCTTTCTACTCCAAAGTACCAAGCCGCACTGCTTTTCTAAAGTTAGCAATTTTGATGACATTTCCAAAAATCCCCTCAAAGCTTCCACTTTGCAGCATCTTATCTCCCACATAGCATTAGGTACCAAGATAAAACCCCCTAAATATGAATGCCAGGGGTCCACTGAACAGTTTGATGCCCAATATGTATAGGTTTAGCTAAGTATGTGGCATGTAGGGGCCCCAATGTGATCATACCCCCATATGATGCGTCATTTCTGTTATTTTAGCTCCAGCAAAATCAACACATTTACATCCTTTATGTGGGATAACGCTACAAAAAAAAGTTCACTCACCCCAGAAAGCCATATATTTTTGGAAAGTACATATTCCCCCGAATCTATAATGGGTAAACATTTCTTTTTGCTCCAAAGTACCAAGCTGTAATGCTTTCCTAAGTTTGCAGATTTATATGAAATTTAGAAAATCGCATAAAAATGTTGCAATTTGCCGCATTTATCTCTCACAATTTCTTGATAAAGATCAGATAAAGGCAAGTCACCCCAAATAGGAACACCAGAGGCCTACTGAACAGTTTGATGCCCAATATGCATAGATATAACAAAGACTGCGGTATGTACTGACCCCAAAATGAAAATAGCGCATAAGGATTTCTCGCCTGCCAACTCAGCTTTTGCACACAGAGCCCCCTGTCAGCGTATTATGTGCAGTAACCCCCCCTAAATATACCGAGACCCCCACAAAACCATATATTTTTAGAAAGTACACATTCTGATAAATCCAACAAGGGTAAAGAGTCCTTTCTACACCAAAGTACCTATCTGCAAAGCTTTCCTAAATTTATTGGTTTTTATGACATCAGAAAATCGCCTAAAAATGTTGCAATTTGCCGCATTTATCTCACACAATTTCTTGCGTACAAAGGCAAGTTACCCCAAATAGGAACACCTAAGGTCTACTGAACAGTTTGATGCCCAATATGCATTGATATACCAAAGTCTGCAGTATGTACTGAACCCAAAATGAAAATAGCGCATATGGATTTCTCGCCTGCCAACTCAGCTTTTGCACACAGAGCCCCCTGTCAGTGTATTATGTGCCGTAACCCCCCTAACTATACAGATACCCCTGTCAGTGTATTATGTGCCGTAACCCCCCTAACTATACAGAGCCCCCTGTCAGTGTATTATGTGCCGTAACCCCCCTAACTATACAGAGCCCCCTGTCAGCGTATTATGTGCCGAAACTTCCCCTAACCATACAGTGACCCCCACAAAACCATATATTTTTGGAAAGTACACATTCTGATGAATTCAAAATAGGTAAAGTTATTTTTGTACACCAAAGTTACACCTGGCAAAGCTAAAACAGATCAGGAACACTTATAAAGGGATAAAATGCGATAAAACCACAAAAATTGTGCAAATCAGTGAAACAACAAAATAAGTCACATGACAGTGTAATTAGTGGTCAGAATATCTGATCCAATAGTCACGCTGTCAAAATAAACAGTTTTTAGGTAAAAGAAACTAAAAACAAAGTGGTAAATTGAAAAAAAAGAAACAAAAAAAAAACCAAAGTGTTTGTGTGTACATGTGTAGAAATTGTGTGACAGTGTGTAAGTGTGTATATGAGTGTAAATAAGTGTATAAAAGTGTGAAAAATGAAAAAAAAACCAAAACTGCTAAATTGTGTGCTGTAAGTGTGTGTAAATGTATGTAAGTGTGTGTAAGTGTGTAAGTTAAAAAAAAACAAACAAACACCTACCTGTCCTGAAGCACCCAATCGCCTCCAGGTCCTCCAGGCTCCAGTGGGCGGCGGCATCAGGGGGAAGTAGGAAGCAGCAGATGCGATGCAATCGCGTCTGCTGCTTCCAGAAGGGTCCTGTGACGATCGCTTCGCAGGACCCTCATGACAGCCCCCCTGGCTTGTTGCCCAGGGGGGCTGTCATCGCTAGAAGACTTTAAATGCCGACGACGTATGGGACACGTTGTTGGCTTTTAAGCCCTTTTACTGCCACGACATATCCCATACGTCGTTGGCAGTAAAAAGGTTAAATGATATGAACAAGATGGAGTTAAGAAACAAGATGGTTTCTGTTTTCTTTCACATCTCCTCCCTGTTGTTTAAACCTGAACATAAATACTCTCCTTACCCAGACTTCTCCTCCTCTCACCTACTTCTTAATAACAGGTTCTTCCTTAGGAAGGGGATCCTGCTATGGATAAGGTCGGCCAAACACAAAATGGGTGCCTCCCTTCAGCTGCCCCTCCATGTAACCTCCGGATGAAATACTGTATTTGAAGCAAAACAAAATCCACCATGTTTTAATATTAAACACAAGGCCTATAGCAATCCCACACATTATAAGATCCATAGAAACTTTAAAAATTTGATAACCAAGTCCCTGAGCTTCCCATCCATGGGAAAGGTTTCCGTGGGCCTCAGTTGGGTCAGGTGAGTCCCCAATCCTGGTACATCACTCTTTACCTGTGATTGCACAAACCCCGCCCTCATCTGCTATATTTCAATTTTTTCAACCAAGTCACCTGTGGCCCAAATGAACCTGATCTTGATAGATCTGGAAAGCTAAGCAGGGCTTGCCCTGGTCAGTGCTTGGAAGGGAGACCGCTGCGTACAGCAGGTCTATTAACTCTTTGACTTTATCTTGCCGCCTTTTTCAATTTTGATTCTTTCTCCAAAATTTTACATTTGCTAAAGTATTCCAATTTGTTTCCAGTCGCGGTCTCCCTTCCAACTACAAACCAAGCAAGCCCTGCTTAGCTTTCCAGAAAAGTCGAGATCAGGCTCACTTGGGCCACAGGTGACTTTTTTGAAAACAGTTTAAATACTTTAGCAAAATGCAAAAGTCCGGAGAATGAATCAAAAATGAGAAAGGCGGCAAGCTAAAGTCAAAATGTTTAGAGACCTGCTGTACGCAGCGGTCTCCCTTCCAAGCACTGACCAGGGCAAGCCCTGCTTAGCTTTCCAGATCAATCCAGACCAGGTTAATTTGGGCCACAGGTGACTTCGGTGAAAAAAGTTGGAAGGCACCCCTTAGGGTGAGGGCAGTGAGGGGGTTGGGGAATGCCCTGCCGGGGGATGTTGGGTAGGGGGTTCCTCACGGTGAGGGCAGCGAGGGGGTTGGGGAATGCCCTGCCGGGGGATGTTGGGTAGGGGGTTCCTCACGGTGAGGGCAGTGAGGGGGTTGGGGAATGCCCTGCCGGGGGATGTTGGGTAGGGGGTTCCTCACGGTGAGGGCAGTGAGGGGGTTGGGGAATGCCCTGCTGGGGGATGTTGGGTAGGGGGTTCCTCACGGTGAGGGCAGTGAGGGGGTTGGGGAATGCCCTGCTGGGGGATGTTGGGTAGGGGGTTCCTCACGGTGAGGGCAGTGAGGGGGTTGGGGAATGCCCTGCCGGGGGATGTTGGGTAGGGGTTCCTCACGGTGAGGGCAGTGAGGGGGTTGGGGAATGCCCTGCTGGGGGATGTTGGGTAGGGGGTTCCTCACGGTGAGGGCAGTGAGGGGGTTGGGGAATGCCCTGCTGGGGGATGTTGGGTAGGGGGTTCCTCACGGTGAGGGCAGTGAGGGGGTTGGGGAATGCCCTGCCGGGGATGTTGGGTAGGGGGTTCCTCACGGTGAGGGCAGTGAGGGGGTTGGGGAATACCCTGCCGGGGGATGTTGGGTAGGGGGTTCCTCACGGTGAGGGCAGTGAGGTTGGGGAATGCCCTGCCGGGGGATGTTGGGTAGGGGGTTCCTCACGGTGAGGGCAGTGAGGGGGTTGGGGAATGCCCTGCCGGGGGATGTTGGGTAGGGGGTTCCTCACGGTGAGGGCAGTGAGGGGGTTGGGGAATGCCCTGCCAGGGGATGTTGGGTAGGGGGTTCCTCACGGTGAGGGCAGTGAGGGGGTTGGGGAATGCCCTGCCGGGGGATGTTGGGTAGGGGGTTCCTCACGGTGAGGGCAGTGAGTTTGGGGAACAAAACCAACTTTATTTGCTGATTTCAAAGCTCATGACCTGAATCCTCCACTGGGGCCGCTGACCCCTTTCTGGTTGCCATTATGGGGCGCTGGTCTTTACAACCTCTTTGCAGAAACTCCCAGACTCCTATATCTTTCCTCTTTACTTTTTTACTTGAAAAACACCTGACACATCCCCTTTGCTCTCTCATGCAACCGGGTTCATTGAGGTCCATTATCCTCTCTACTTGGAAAGCCAACACCTGGGTACATGAGGCAACAGAGAACAGCCCCTGCCACTCCCGGCCTTGGGGTGACTTCTGGGGGCCCTTTATGGTACAGGTTCAGCCCCAGAGACATTAATTGCCCAATGCTGGCAATGCCCTAAGGGGTACAGTATATAAGTGGGGGTACAGCAGCAGAACCACATTACTACACCATCGCAATAACAATATGGGGCAGAAATTCTCGTCTCTTTCACATTTTTCTCAGTTTAATGGAAGGATATGAGAACTTCCCAAAGGCTAAAAATAAGATCAGCAAGGACAACGTTTGCCTCCATGAATTCACATAGATAAAAACATACGGAAATTCTGTAGAATGGACGGGATAATTAGCAGCTGGCAAAGAGTCAACTTTATCGGTGCAGGTTCCGTGACCAGAACAAGGTCACTGAATGGCTTATACATATCTATGTTCTAAATGTGGCAGCATGTTGGGAAATGAGAGAGGTGAAAGGTGATTGGATCAATAGATCTGCTCAGGTTCAGGTATAAATAGCCGACGTTTCTCTGCCGTAGCACTCACTTCTGCTACAGATCTCCACCATGAAGCTCTTTCTGCTCTGTGTCCTGCTGGGGGCAGCTGGTGAGTCCTTAGTCCATTGAGTGAATTCAGTGGTGGGGAGGGTGGTGGTGCATAGGAAGGGGGTCTTTACTGTAAGGGCAGTCAGGTTATGGGATTCCCTACCAAGATAGTGGGAATGAGTGATACATTGGGGGTGGGGAGGAAAGTGGATCTCACCCTCAACATAGGGGTTCTATATTGGCCTCACTGACTGTGCCATGTACCTGTGCCCTATGTGCCATTCATAGACTTTCCTTTCCCTTCCCAGCTGCCTTTGATGATGATAAGATCATTGGAGGTGCCACCTGCGCCAAGAACTCTGTGCCCTACATCGTCTCCCTGAACTCTGGCTACCATTTCTGTGGGGGGTCCCTGATCAATAACCAGTGGGTCGTGTCTGCTGCTCACTGCTACAAGGCGTAAGTTATAGACATCATGGACATCAAACTCCTTTTGAGACTGGAGCCCTTTAAAAATGTTCTAGATTGAAATGTTCCTCAGAACATTATTGGGAGGAGTGGGTTCTTCTGCTCATCCCTCTCTGGCTCAGCTCTGATGGGGCCACGTCCTATTGGGAATTTTGGGTTGGAGTTGACTGCAGGGGCTGTAGACAAAGGGTTTGAAGGAAACAAACTCTTTATCTGGAAATACCATAATGCTCTGTATTGTTGGTTCATCTACTGATCTGCTTTGTCTATAAATAGATTGATAAATATCTGTAACAATCTATTAACTCTTTCCTGTAGGAGCATCCAGGTCAGACTGGGGGAACACAACATCGCTCTCAGCGAGGGAACCGAGCAGTTTATCAGCTCTTCCAAGGTCATTAGACATTCTGGCTACAACTCTTGGACCCTGGACAATGATATCATGCTGATCAAGCTCTCCTCTGCTGCCTCCCTCAATGCTGCCGTCAACGCTGTGGCACTGCCCTCTGGTTGTGCCGCCGCTGGTGCCAGCTGCCTGATCTCCGGCTGGGGCAACACCCTCAGCAGTGGCAGTAAGTCACCTGGGAAGGGGTAAATCATCAGGGAAACAGTAAGATTAAAGAGCTGCATCTTCTAATAAATCTGTCTTACATTTAGGCAACTACCCCGACCTCCTGCAGTGCCTGTATGCCCCAATCCTGACTGATGCCCAGTGTAACAATGCCTACCCCGGGGAGATCACCAATAACATGATCTGTCTTGGCTTCCTGGAAGGCGGCAAGGATTCCTGCCAGGTAAATCCCCCCATCCCTGCAGCACTGATTGCCCATAATCCTTGATTTATGATTTACATGGTTACCCCCTCTTGAGGCTCCTGATTGAAGCCCATGGATGTAAATGGCAGAGGGACTTGAACCAGAAATGTGTTTCTCCAAAAGATGTGCTGGGTCCCTTTCAATGTATCCTGTTCCATATGTTTCTAACAATTCCAACAGATTTCACAGGATCTTGCCTGAAACTATTGAGCTATGGATTCTCTGGTCAGCAGATATTGAGAAGGTCCTTTCCCAGTGTTATACAAATGGGAATCTCTGATCACTTATAGCACCATGAGCAGAGAAAGCAGGATCTTGCCAAGGGTCCCATTCACTAGTACGGACAGAAGCGAGTATTGTGCTGCAATTACAGGGGAGCTTAGGGCCCCAAAGAGGAGCTCAGGTTCAGGTTGAGTAGACTTCAGCCAAGGAAGATCCATGAAAGATCCAGTTAGGAATATTATCTTCTAAGCTAGGACCCAGCACAGGGAATGCATTGCAGGTTCTTCTCTCCTGAAGCTGAAGGTGCCACTCTTGCTTAAACATATATCAACCAAGGTACCAAGAACTCATCAAAAGCTCATCCTGGGTGCAAGTGCCCCATATTGTAAAGTAACTGAAGGAGCGGTGTTTGTTTTTAATTCTTGGAGTTTTCTTTTAGTATTTCATTATCCATAACAACCTCTCTTATTCCCTCAGGGTGACTCTGGTGGCCCCGTTGTGTGTAATGGGGAGCTGCAGGGAGTGGTGTCCTGGGGCTACGGCTGTGCCCAGAGGAACTACCCCGGAGTCTACACCAAGGTCTGCAACTACAACTCCTGGATCCAGAGCACCATTGCTGCCAACTAAATTCTTGACCTTTTTTAAATAAACTCATTATTTCCCATATCTTGTGCACAATGCCGTTTGTTTTCTAAAGAGTCTTAAAGGAACCAACAAGCAGAAGGAGATATTTCTGAACATTGCCGATGTATCTATAATCTAACGAGCAGCATTAGGGGCAATGGACCATGGTGCTATTTGTAGCCACAGTCAGGGGTTAGGTAGTTGGGACCAGCTTCCTGGGGGTAAAGTAGCCCGTGACACAATCACAACACACGAGAGTGCAGTCTCCTTTAGGCAGTTTATTTTTCACTTGGCATCAAAAATGGCAAAACAAACAGTTCAAAAATAAAATCCCTGCCAATTAATGGTCTCTAACTAACACAGGTTAGTTGTCCTAACTAACCAGGAGCAGGCCTACCGCCTGTCTCCCACACAGAGAAAGGAAAACCTTGTAGTGATTTCAAAACTCTCAGTAAACTCACATAGACAGCTTCCCTGTGTCTTTCCCCTAGACTGTAGCCCTCTACATTGGCCCAGGCTGCCTTATAATTAGCCAGCTGAGATGCCTCAGATAGACCCGCAATACCTGGGCTGGACTAGCAGTCGTGGAACCATTCTTTTAGGAACCTGGGACATATATAAGCTCCGTCCTGGACTTTTCCAGTATCCTGACAGTGACCTTACCACATACCCCCCCCCTTTTTTTAACCCAGTGGTTGGAACACCTGAGGCCCAGCAGGAATGAACCCGGGACAGGGCATCAACATTGCCCATCTCTGACCCAGGCCTGTGTCTTAGTGTGAAACAGTATCCTGCAGTGAGAGGAACCAATGATTTACCCATTGGTAAACTCTTTCTTTTGGGCCATCCACTTTAGGGGTGAATGGTCAGTAACAAGGTCAAAGTGTCTCCCCAAGAGTTAATATCTTAGGGCCTCTAGCGCCCACTTTATAGCCAAACACAATCGTAGCATACGTTCTCTCACAATCATTTAGCTTTCTGCTTAAGTACACCACTGGATGCTCTTCCCCATTATGAAGCTGTGACAATACTGCTCCTACACCCACATCGGATGCACAAAGTCCTTAGAGAAATCTGGGGAATACAGATTTGGCTGCGCACATAATGCATCTTTAAGGACCTGAAAGGTTTTTCTGCCTCAGGGAACCACTTGTCAAGTCTGTTAAGGGAGCTGCCACTGTGGCAAAATGAGGAATAAACCTCCTGTAGTACCCAGTGATACCCAAAAAGGCTTGAACTTGCTTTTTATTAAGGGGTCACGGCCACTGTTGAATGGCTGCTGTTTTGTTTACCTGTGCTGTTTTATCACACCTCTGCCGATAGTGTAACCCAAATATTTAGCTTCTTCTAACCCAATGGCACATTTCTGGGGGTTGGCAGTAAGGCCAGCTTTACTGAGGGCATCCAACACAGCCTGAACTCTAGGGAGATGGGAATCCCAATCTGTACTATGTATCACTACATCATCTGTTGGTGAGGCCTTAAGATTCTATCCATAGCCTTTTGAAAGGGTTCTGGAGCATTCTGTAAACCAAAGGGCCTAACTTTGTTCTTGAAAGAACCATCAGGAGCGACAAAAGCAGTTTTTTCCTTGGCTTGTTCAGTTAATGGCATCTGCCAATACCCTTTAGTCAAATCCAATGTCGTCAGATACCAAGCAGTGCCTAGCCTATCGATGAGTTCATCTACCCTAGGCATTGGGTAAGTATCAAACTTCGACACAGAGTTAAGCTTGTGAAAGTCATTACAAAACCCCCAGCTACCATCTGGTTTGGGCACAAGGACAATTGGGCTAGACCAGTCACTACTGGATTCTTCAATTACCCCCAACTTAAGCATTTTTTCCACTTCCTCAGCAATAGCTTCCCATCTCGCTTCAGGAATTCTATAGGGTTTGAGTTTAACTCTAACCCCTGGCTCAGTGACAATATCATGTTCAACAATAGGGGTCTTTCCTGGGAGGTCAGAGAAAATATCCCTATTTCTCATAAGGAATTCTTTTACCACTTGCCTTTGGGAGATGGACAAAGTTTCCGCAATGGTAACTTCAGGGACCAGAGGGGTCTCACGTTTTACATTAGAGACAGCAAAGGCTGGAATACAGCCAGAGACATCCTGTCTTCCTAGGATTTACGTGATATATTTGTTCTGGCTTCCTTTTGCCAGGTTGGTGTACCTTGTAATTTACCTCCCCAACTCGCTCAATGACTTCAAAGGGCCCCTGCCACTTTGCAAGGAACTTACTCTCCACTGTGGGGACCAGAACCAGCACTCGGTCTCCAGGTGAGAAAACCTGTATTTTAGCATTACGGTTGGATATTCTTTGTTGGGCTGCTTGGGCCTGGGCTAGGTGTTCTTTTACAAAGGGCATAACTGAAGCAATTCTATCTTGCATCTGGGACACGTGTTCAATTACACTCCTATGAGGTGTAACTGTCCCTTCCCAAGTTTCCTTAGCTACGTCTAAGAGTCTCCCATAGAGTAACTCAAATGGAGAATAACCTGTGGAGGACTGGGGAACTTCCCTAACATAAGATACGGCAATAGGCAATCCCAATCTTTTCCATCTTTGTCCACCACCTTTTTTAACTTTTTACTTTTTTAGGGTCTTGTTGAACCGTTCCACAAGCCCATCTGTTTGAGGATGGTATATACAGAGGTTCGCAAGTGTGAAATTTTAAACAATTGACAGAGTTCCTTGGTTACTCTGGACATTAAAGGGGTTCCCTGATCTGTAAGTATTTTTGGGGGGATCCCAACTCTACTGAAGACATGGAGCAACTCTTTGGCAATGGTTTTAGCAGAAGTATTGCGCAAAGGTAAAGCTTCCGGGTAGCGAGTGGAATAGTCCATGATCACTAAAATATATTGATGGCCCCGTGCAGACTTTACCAAAGGGCCCACCAGATCCATGGCTATCCTCTCAAAGGGCACTTCAATAATGGGTAATGGGATTAGAGGACTACGAAAATGTGACTTTGGAGCAGAAATCTGACAGACCGGGCAGGACCCACAGTAATCTTTTACCTCCCGATACACTCCAGGCCAGAAAAACATCTGCAAAATTCTCTCAGTAGTTTTCTCAACACCCAGGTGTCCCCCCATTACATGACTATGGGCAAGATCCAACACCATTTTCCTGTAGGGTTTAGGGACCACTAACTGTTCAATCACCTCATCTGACATTTTTGACACTTGGTACTACAGATCCCCCTTTAAGCCATATGAGGATTGCCCTGAGTCCTGGTTCAACAGGTTGTCCATTAACCACTTTTGTGTTTTCTCTGGCTTTGATGAGGGTATTGTCCTTTAACTGTTCTGTACCACAATTTCCTTTGTGTACCTGCAAGTCCACCACATTCTCACTAAGGGCTGACTCATGGTTTTCCCCACTAGGGGGAGGAACATCTTCAGGCCCAAAGAACTCTTCCGCCAACACAGAGAAAGGGAAAGCTGGGGTTTCCTGGGGAGGATCCTCTGAACCTGGTACCTCAGAACTTTCTATAGGTACCTGAGCTTCTACCACTGAGTAAAGGTGGCCATACACCTTCAGATCCGCTCGCTTGGCGATGTTGCAAAGTGAGCGGATCTTCTCCCGATATCCCCACCTATGGGTGGGTGATATTGGGAGAATGCAGGCTAATTCAATTGCTTAGCCCTGGGGCCAAATGATTGAATTATAACGACGGGTATAGGCAAAGTCGGTCCGGGGACCGCATCTACGAGCCAATGTGATCCCCGATCCGACTAGATTTTTTAACCTGCCCTATCAATATCTGCCCGATTTCAGGCCAAATATGGGTCAGGCAGGCCGATTATCCGCCGAATCAGTCTAAGGGACCCATATCAGCAGCTAGAATTGGCCCGTGTATGGGGACCTTTAGAGTGGAGAGAAACGGATTGATTCCAGAGATCCCAAAATTGGGGAAAATCCCTTCCAATTATAGCATCATGCAGCAAGTGTTGTACCCCCCCTGCAGAGTGTGAACGTGTCCCCAGGTCCGTTCTAAACTTCAAGGTTGCTACGGGATACTCCCGCGTATCACCATGGATACAAACCATAGCAACCTTTTTTGGCCTATTGAATCTAATTTCACCAAAGTGACTAGACTACCTGAGTCGAGCAAAGCCAGCATTTGTTTCCCATTCACACTCACATTACACATTTGTTTTTCCTGCCGTGCATGCAACAGTTGCAAACAAAGACTTGCGTCTATTCCCGGAGGAGAAATCACATTGCATGGCCTCATGACGTAAAGGGCAATTTGCAGCAATACGAACAAAACTATGGAAACGGAAACATTTTACAGTCTCTGAATTACCCTTAAGAGTCTCACACTTTCCAGTCTTAAATTGCCAGCCTCCTGGCTTTGGGCCAAAATTCTCTCCCCTTAAGGGTGACTTCATTTTATTACCACCCACGTCCCCAAGACATGGGTGCCAGGGTGTATTTCCCTTTCAAGGGTGGAGCCCGGAGGGACGAGGGAGAGGTGAAGTTCCCTGCTGTAAAGTATCTTTCCACCATCTCCACAAGCTGGTCGGCTGTTTTGGGGTCCGAATGGGTCACCCACTTCCGAATGGCAACAGGAAGGGACCTTAGGTAATGATCCAGCACGACCCTCTCCACCATCTCAGGGCCAGTCAGGGACTCAGGCTGCAGCCACTTTCTCACCAGGTGAATCAGGTCAAACATTTGAGAGCATGGAGGCTTGTCTGGGTAATAAGGCCAGTGATACCCCCGCTGGGCACGAAGAGCCAGGGTAACACCAAGTCGAACCAGAATCTTTTTTTTTAGATTCTCATACTCTTTGGCAGCCACAGGATCAAGATCAAAATATGCTCTTTGCACATCACCTGTTAACAATCCTGCCCACTGCTCTTTAGGCCATTCTTCTCTCTTGGCCTAAAAGTAGTGAGATATGCCTCCGGGTCATCATCTGATGTCATCTTTTGGAGGAAACAGCTCACGTTGATTTTGGTCCTGTTGCTATGGGTGACTGCGGGTGGCTTCCGGAGTCTCTCTGCCAATTGTTGGACCAAACCCATTAGTACCTGCCGGTCTGCCTCTGCAGCTTCAGCCAGCTTTTGAAACACGGCCACCGTCTGCTGCTGTTACTGTTGCTGGGCGGCATTTGTTGCTTTCTGTTCAGCATTAGAGAGAATTAACTGTTTCACAATTTCATCCATGCTGCAAACGTCTTAAAGGATCACCGCCCCTTTAATGCACAGTCTCTCAAAACAAAATGAATACTGCCTTTTGTTGCCTTATTTTGTACCCGCATCCTCCACCATATGTCAGGGGTTAGGTAGCTGGGACCAGCTTTCTGGGGGTATTAGCAGACTGGGCTGGGGAATGCCCTGCTGGGGGATGTTGGGTAGGGGGTTCCTCACGGTGAGGGCAGTGAGGAGGTTGGGGAATGCCCTGCCGGGGGGGTGTTGGGTAGGGGGTTCCTCACGGTGAGGGCAGTGAGGGGGTTGGGGAATGCCCTGCCGGGGATGTTGGGTAGGGGGTTCCTCACGGTGAGGGCAGTGAGGTTGGGGAATGCCCTGCCGGGGGGTGTTGGGTAGGGGGTTCCTCACGGTGAGGACAGTGAGGGGGTTGGGGAATGCCCTGCCGGGGATGTTGGGTAGGGGGGTTCCTCACGGTGAGGGCAGTGAGGGGGTTGGGGGAATGCCCTGCCGGGGGGGTGTTGGGTAGGGGGTTCCTCACGGTGAGGGCAGTGAGGGGGTTGGGGAATGCCCTGCCGGGGGGGATGTTGGGTAGGGGGTTCCTCACGGTGAGGGCAGTGAGGGGGTTGGGGAATGCCCTGCCGGGGATGTTGGGTAGGGGTTCCTCACGGTGAGGGCAGTGAGGGGGTTGGGGAATGCCCTGCCGGGGGATGTTGGGTAGGGGGTTCCTCACGGTGAGGCAGTGAGGTTGGGGAATGCCCTGCCGGGGGATGTTGGGTAGGGGGTTCCTCACGGTGAGGGCAGTGAGGGGGTTGGGAATGCCCTGCCGCGGGGGTGTTTGGGTAGGGGGGTTCCTCACGGTGAGGGCAGTGAGGAGGTTGGGAATGCCCTGCTGGGGGATGTTGGGTAGGGGGTTCCTCACAGTGAGGGGGTTGGGGAATGCCCTGGCCTGGGGATGTTGGGTAGGGAATTCCTCACAGTGAGGGGGTTGGGAAATGCCCTGCCGGGGGATGTTGGGTAGGGGGTTCCTCACGGTGAGGGCAGTGAGGGGGTTGGGGAATGCCCTGCCGGGGGATGTTGGGTAGGGGGTTCCTCACGGTGAGGGCAGTGAGGTTGGGGAATGCCCTGCTGGGGGGTGTTGGGTAGGGGGTTCCTCACGGTGAGGGCAGTGAGGGTTGGGGAATGCCCTGCCGGGGGATGTTGGGTAGGGGGTTCCTCATGGTGAGGGCAGTGAAGGGTTGGGGAATGCCCTGCCGGGGGGTGTTGGGTAGGGGGTTCCTCACGGTGAGGGCAGTGAGGGGGTTTGGGAATGCCCTGCTGGGGGATGTTGGGTAGGGGGTTCCTCATGGTGAGGGCAGTGAGGGGGTTGGGGAATGCCCTGCCGGGGGATGTTGGGTAGGGGTTCCTCATGGTGAGGGCAGTGAGGGGGTTGGGGAATGCCCTGCCGGGGGATGTTGGGTAGGGGGTTCCTCATGGTGAGGGCAGTGAGTTTGGGGAACAAAACCAACTTTATTTGCTCATTTCAAAGCTCATGACCTGAATCCTCCACTGGGGCCGCTGACCCCTTTCTGGTTGCCATTATGGGGCGCTGGTCTTTACAACCTCTTTGCAGAAACTCCCAGACTCCTATTTCTTTCCTCTTTACTTTTTTACTTGAAAAACACCTGACACATCCCCTTTGCTCTCTCATGCAACCGGGTTCATTGAGGTCCATTATCCTCTCTACTTGGAAAGCCAACACCTGGGTACATGAGGCAACAGAGAACAGCCCCTGCCACTCCCGGCCTTGGGTGACTTCTGGGGCCCTTTATGGTACAGGTTCAGCCCCAGAGACATTAATTGCCCAATGCTGGCAATGCCCCTAAGGGGTACAGTATATAAGTGGGGGTACAGCAGCAGAACCACATTACTACACCATCGCAATAACAATATGGGGCAGAAATTCTCGTCTCTTTCACATTTTTCTCAGTTTAATGGAAGGATATGAGAACTTCCCAAAGGCTAAAAATAAGATCAGCAAGGACAACGTTTGCCTCCATGAATTCACATAGATAAAAACATACGGAAATTCTGTAGAATGGACGGGATAATTAGCAGCTGGCAAAGAGCCGACTTTATCTGTGCAGGTTCCATGACCAGATGGTCACTGATTGGCTAATACATATTTATGTTTTAAATGTGGCAGCATGTTGGGAAATGATAGAGGTGAAAGGTGATTGGATCAATAGATCTGCTCAGGTTCAGGTATAAATAGCCGACGTTTCTCTGCCGTAGCACTCACTTCTGCTACAGATCTCCACCATGAAGCTCTTTCTGCTCTGTGTCCTGCTGGGGGCAGCTGGTGAGTTCTCAGTCCATTGAGTGAATTGACTGGTGGGGATGGTGGTGGAGCATAGGAAGGGGGTCTTTACTGTAAGGGCAGTCAGGTAATGGGATTCCCTACCCAGAGAGGGGGAATGAATAATTCATTGGACGTGGGGAGGAAAGGAGATCTCACCATCAGCATAGGGAGGGGTTCCTTACTGTAAGGGCAGTCAGGTTATGGGGTTCCCTACCAAGAGAGGGGGAATGAGTGATACATTGGGGGTGGGAGGAAAAGGGGATCTCACCATCAGCATAGGAAGGGGTTCCTTACTGTAAGGGCAGTCAGGTTATGGGATTCCCTACCAAGAGAGGGGGAATAAGTGATTCATTGGGGGTGGGGAGGAAAGGGGATCTCACCATCAGCATAGGAAGGGGTTCCTTACTGTAAGGGCAGTCAGATTATGGTATTCCCTACCAAGAGAGGGGGAATGAGTGATACATTGGGGGTGGGGAGGAAAGGGGATCTCACTATCAGCATAGGAAGGGGTTCCTTACTGTAAGGGCAGTCAGGTTATGGGATTCCCTACCAAGAGAGGGGGAATAAGTGATTCAATGGTGGAGAAGAAAGGAGATCTCACCATCAGCATAGGAAGGGGTTCTTTATTGACTTCACTGACCCTAAGTACCCTGTGCCCTATGTGCCATTCATAGACTTTGCTTTCCCTTCCCAGCTGCCTTTGATGATGATAAGATCATTGGAGGTGCCACCTGTGCCAGGAACTCTGTGCCCTACATCGTCTCCCTGAACTCTGGCTACCATTTCTGTGGGGGGTCCCTGATCTCCAACCAGTGGGTTGTGTCTGCCGCTCACTGCTACAAGGCGTAAGTCATAGACATCATGGACATCAGATTCCTTTTGAGACTGGAGCCCTTTAGAAATGTTCTAGATTGAAATGTTCCTCAGAACATTATTGGGAGGAGTGGATTCTTCTACTCATCCCTCTCTGGCTCAGCTCTGATGGGGCCACATCCTATTGGGAATTTTTGGGTTTCTATGGAGTTGATTGATAAATATCTGTAACAATCTATTAACTCTTTCCTGTAGGAGCATCCAGGTCAGGCTGGGGGAACACAACATCGCTCTCAGTGAGGGAACCGAGCAGTTTATCAGCTCTTCCAAGGTCATTAGACATTCTGGCTACAACTCCCGGACCCTGGACAATGATATCATGCTGATCAAGCTCTCCTCTGCTGCCTCCCTCAATGCTGCCGTCAATGCCGTGGCACTGCCCTCTGGTTGTGCCGCCGCTGGTACCAGCTGCCTGATCTCTGGCTGGGGCAACACCCTCAGCAGTGGCAGTAAGTCACCGGGGAAGGGGTAAGTCAACGGGGAAGCAGTAAAATTAAAGAGCTGCATCTTCTAATAAATCTGTCCTACATTTAGGCAACTACCCCGACCTCCTGCAGTGCCTGTATGCCCCAATCCTGACTGATGCCCAGTGTAACAATGCCTACCCTGGGGAGATCACCAATAACATGATCTGTCTTGGCTACCTGGAAGGCGGCAAGGATTCCTGCCAGGTAAATGATGGTGTTAGGAATATCAGCTTTTAACATAGGACCCTTCACAAAATGCACCAAACTATTGCAGGTCCTGCTCTCCTAAGGCTGATGTTCCCTAACCCTAATAACCATAACCCTTATAATCCTAACCTGAACCCTTGTAACCCTAACCCTTATAACCCTAACTCTAGCCCTAATAACCCTAACCATAACCCTAACTCTAGCCCTAATAACCCTAACCCTAACCTTTATAATCCTAACCCGAACCCTTGTAACCCTAACCATAACCCTAACTCTAGCCCTAATAACCCTCACCATAACCCTTATAACCCTAACCCTTATAACCCTAACCATAACCCTAACTCTACCTCTAATAACTCTAACCCTAATCATAACCCTAGCCCTAATAACCCTAACCATAACCCTAGCCCTAATAACCCTAACCATAACCCTAGCCCTAATAACCATAACCATAACCCTAGCCCTAATAACCCTAACCATAACCCTAGCCCTAATAACCATAACCATAACCCTAGCCCTAATAACCCTAACCATAACCCTAGCCCTAATAACCATAACCATAACTCTAGCCCTAATAACCCTAACCATAACCCTAACCATAACCCTAGCCCTAATAACCCTAACCCTTGCTCTAATAACCCTAGCCCTAATAACCCTAACCCTCGCTCTAATAACCCTAACCCTCGCTCTAATAACCCTAACCCTAACAAACACCCATGTGAGAAATATTAATGCTCTCTCAACCAAATCCTGTTACTACTGCACATCACATGTTCATCCTGGATGTAATCCCTCCATCTTGTAAAGCAATGAAAGGATCTGTGTGCTTTATTGACAGCATTTCATTATCCATAACAACCTCTCTTATTCCCTCAGGGTGACTCTGGTGGCCCCGTGGTGTGCAATGGGCAACTGCAGGGAGTGGTGTCCTGGGGCTATGGCTGTGCCCAGAGGAACTACCCCGGAGTCTACACCAAGGTCTGCAACTACAACTCCTGGATCCAGAGCACCATTGCTGCCAACTAATCCTTTTACTGTTTGGAAACTCTCGTTTTGTTTCTGTTTCTGTGGAACAAATAGAACTTGCAAATAAATATTTTATTTATATAAGTGAGTGTCATCTCCTTTACTGTTGGGTCTTTGCTAGATAATCGGGGGCATCACCCAGAGCCTCCAGGAATGTCCATTTGTACTGACATTAATGGGGACAAGTCATGTTCATTTCTGTATCTCTCTTCTGGTTGGAGCTGTAGCCGGGGGCACAAAAAAGCCACGAGGCACCACACACTTTCCCACCAACCGTATTCTCTTAATGTTCCTTTAATAGGTGCTGATTAGGTGATATTATCCTCATCCCCCAGCAGGGCATTCCCCAACCCCCTCACTGCCCTCACCGTGAGGAACCCCCTACCCAACATCCCCCGGCAGGGCATTCCCCAACCCCCTCACTGCCCTCACCGTGAGGAACCCCCTACCCAACATCCCCCGGCAGGGCATTCCCCAACCTCCTCACTGCCCTCACCGTGAGGAACCCCCTACCCAACATTCCCCGGCGGGCATTCCCCAAACCCCCTCACTGCCCTCACCGTGAGGAACCCCCTACCCAACATCCCCGGCAGGGCATTCCCCAATCCCCTCACTGCCCTCACTGTGAGGAACCCCCTACCCAACATCCCCCAGCAGGGCATTCCCCAAACCCCCTCACTGCCCTCACCGTGAGGAACCCCCTACCCAACATCCCCCGGCAGGGCATCCCAACCTCCTCACTGCCCTCACCGGTGAAGAACCCCCTACCCAACATCCCCCGGCAGGGCATTCCCCAACCTCCTCACTGCCCCTCACCGTGAGGAAACCCCTTACCCAACATCCCCGGCAGGGCATTTCCCCAACCCCCTCACTGCCCTCACCGTGAGAAACCCCCCTACCCAACATCCCCCGGCAGGGCATTTCCCCAACCCCCTCACTGCCCTCACCGTGAGGAACCCCCTACCCAACATCCCCCGGCAGGGCATTCCCACCCCTCACTGCCTCACCGTGAGGGAACCCCCTACCCAATATCCCCCGGCAGGGCATTCCCCAACCCCTCACTGCCCTCACCGTGAGGAACCCCCTACGCCAACATCCCCGGCGGGCCTTCCCCAACTCCCTCACTGCCCTCACCGTGAGGAACCCCCTACCCAACAATCCCCCGGCAGGGCATTCCCCAACCCCCTCACTGCCCTCACCGTGAGGAACCCCCTACCCAACATCCCCCGGCAGGGCATTCCCCAACCCCCCTCACTGCCCTCACCGTGAGGTACCCCCTACCCAACAATCCCCCGGGCAGGCGCATTCCCCAACCCCGCTCACTGCCTCACCGTGAGGAAACCCAAACATCCCCCGGCAGGGCATTCCCCAACCCCCTCACTGCCCTCACCGTGAGGAACCCCCACCAACATCCCCCGGCAGGGCATTCCCCCAACCCCCTCACTGCCCTCACCGTGAGGAACCCCCTACCCAACATCCCCTGGCAGGGCATTCCCCAACCCCCTCACCGTGAGGAACCCCCTACCCAACACCCCCCAGCAGGGCATTCTCCAACCTCACTGCCTTCTCTGTGAACCATTTACAGTGCTTCAAAAGAAAGTTAAATTTCATAAGGCTAAAAGCCCTTGTAAAGAGTGTTTTGTCTGCTCACCAAATCTGGAATGAGATTCCAAGTAGACCTTGGTATCTCAAGTACATAGAGGCCCAAGCAGACCCCCACAAGCCCAAAAGTAATGACTGGCTGGAACTTGCCAGAACCTACAGATTACCAGTTAGGACTTGTCCCTTATATGCACCTTTCTCCAGAGAAGCAACCCTAACCTTGACAGTCTCCCCTTATAGTTTCATTGTTCTCTCCCTTTTCCCAGTTAAGCTCTTCAGCTCATTAATCTCCTTCTTACTGACTGGGGCCCAAAACTGCCCCCCATAGTCAAGGTGAAGCCTTACCTGGGACCAATTTGAAAATGTTCCACTTTCCTCCCATTCTGTATAATGAGACAGTTCTACATCTACATTATGTTCTCATCCCTTGAGTCAATGCCCTGTTTATACAAGACAGCACTTTATTTGCTTTAGTAGCCACAGAATGACACTGCCTGGAATTAGACAACTTGTTATCAATAAAAACCCCCCAATCCCTTCCAGTTAAGGATGCCCCCAACACACTCCCATTAAGTGTATAACTTTAATTTATGTTATTTCTACCCAAATGCATAACCTTGCTCGTTTGTTGCCCAGTTTTCCAATTTAGTCGGATCGCTCTGCAAAGCGGCAGGATCTGTTACCCAAAAAACCAATGTGGCACCAACTTATAGTATTGTGACCTGCAATGTATTCAAGTACCCTATCCCTTATTACCCCTCCCTAAAGCTTTCCTACCCCTGATGTCAGACTAACAGGCCTATAGTTCTCAGGCTGAGACCAGGATCCCCTTTTGAACAGTGGAACCACATTAGCAATCCGCCAGTCTCTCGGCACCATGCCAAACCCCAATGAATCCTGGGAAATTAAGGGAAGAGGTTTGGCAATCACAGGGCTATCCTGCTATGAGTTCTGGGGGTATTATACATGGAATTGCCATAAAATGAAGACCCTTGCAATCTTCTACAGCATCGAATGCCTTAGAAATGTCATTGATCAAAACCAAATAACTGTCCTTCAAAAGAAATGATTCTAAATGATTTTGGACTAAAAATAGTTCTTAGTGGTTCTGCTGGGTTCTGTGTTTGTGGCACTTTTATTTAACCTGCTCATTAATGACCTGGGGGGGCAGTGACAGGAATGAATGTGTGTTCCCTAATGGCACAAAACTACTGAATCCATCCAGCTTGGGGCATTATTGCAGGGCAGCGTGGGGCATTCTGATGATCTTTTTGCATTTTCCCATTTTGGGGGTAGAGTAATAAAAGGTACAAACATGCTCTTGATTATCATTATGTGCCCGGTGTATGGGGCCCTGGAGAGTAAGGAATACTTGAGATGACTGATTCTTAAGAAGATCTTTACGATTCTTTACTTGAGTAGCTACTAAACCCCCAACTGCCCCATTCAGGATTGCACCTTGTGCCTATATGGTCATGGAACTCCTCGTGATTTATCTTTTTCAATATACAATCCTTATGTTTTACAATAGGGGGTACATTATTCACTATATATGTTACAAGCTATGAGATGGTATATAGTGATTACCTACCTACACTATTGGGTCAGTTTATTAGGGTAAACATATCTTTATCCTTCATATAATATACACCAATCAAGGTCCCTCTCTGCGTTGAGCATCCCTCATTGTATCATGTGTATTACCCCAGGCACGGTTCCTTGCTTTTTGTGCCCTTTACCCCTTTTCTACAAACAGTTTATGAATAGATTTCACTGAAAAAATGGGTTCTTTATGTATTTGTTATAGCTTGGTATTGATAGGTGGCCAGTTGTTAGGGTCTGTGACCTTAGTAACCAGATGATGTTGGTTTGAGACAGTTTCTTGTTCACGCAGTTTCAATTCCAGGTTAAAATAAAATGGCAAATTGTTTTTAACATTTTATAGTCACATTTACCCTTGAATTCAAAGCAAATAAATTCCACAGATTATAACTTCGCATCCAGTTACTTCATAAAAGTGAACGTTTTCACCGTATTTTGTTTATTACCAAGGAAAAGTCTCTCAGGGGTTAACTAACGAGCCATAACCAATCATGGCAGGAAATAAAGGCAGAATATAACTGGGTGTCTGTGCAGCTTAAACTCAATAAGGGACGTCATGTAATGGATTGGTGCCCAACCCAATGGAGTAACGAGGAACCAAGAAATAAGAAGTGCAAGTGATGGGAAGAACCAGCATGAAGCCATGTTCCTCTAGAGATGCTTCAGCCATTGATACTCAACCAGGGAAGGGGGCACAGAGAGGAAGAGGAGGGGGGAAGGGGGCACAGAGAGGAAGAGGAGGGGGGGAAGGGGGCACAGAGAGAAAGAGGAGGGGGGAAGGGGGCACAGAGAGGAAGAGGAGGGGGGAAGGGGGCACAGAGAGGAAGAGGAGGGGGAAGGAGGCACAGAGAGGAAGAGGAGGAGGGAAGGGGCACAAGAGGAAGAGGAGGGGGAAGGGGGCACGGAGAGGAAGAGGAGGAGGGAAGGGGGCACGGAGAGGAAGAGGAGGAGGGAAGGGGGCACAGAGAGGAAGAGGAGGAGGGAAGGGGGCACGGAGAGGAAGAGGAGGAGGGAAGGGGGCACGGAGAGGAAGAGGAGGAGGGAAGGGGGCACAGAGAGGAAGAGGAGGAGGGAAGGGGGCACAGAGAGGAAGAGGAGGGGGGAAGGGGGCGCAGAGAGGAAGAGGAGGGGGAAGGGGACACAGAGAGAGGAAGAGGAGGGGGGAAGGGGGCACAGAGAGGAAGAGGAGGGGGGAAGGGGACACAGAGAGAGGAAGAGGAGGGGGGAAGGGGACACAGAGAGAGGAAGTGGGTGGGGGGAAGGGGACACAGAGAGAGGAAGAGGAGGGGGGAAGGGGCACAGAGAGGAAGAGGAGGGGGGGAAGGGGGCACAGAGAGGAAGAGGAGGGGGGAAGGGGGCACAGAGAGGAAGAGGAGGGGGGGAAGGGGGCACAGAGAGGAAGAGGAGGGGGGAAGGGGGCACAGAGAGGAAGAGGAGGGGGGAAGGGGCACAGAGAGGAAGAGGAGGGGGGAAGGAGGCACAGAGAGGAAGAGGAGGAGGGAAGGGGGCACAAAGAGGAAGAGGAGGGGGGAAGGGGGCACGGAGAGGAAGAGGAGGAGGGAAGGGGGCACGGAGAGGAAGAGGAGGAGGGAAGGGGGCACAGAGAGGAAGAGGAGGAGGAAAGGGGGCACGGAGAGGAAGAGGAGGAGGGAAGGGGGCACGGAGAGGAAGAGGAGGAGGGAAGGGGGCACAGAGAGGAAGAGGAGGAGGGAAGGGGGCACAGAGAGGAAGAGGAGGGGGGAAGGGGGCGCAGAGAGGAAGAGGAGGGGGGAAGGGGACACAGAGAGAGGAAGAGGAGGGGGGAAGGGGCACAGAGAGGAAGAGGAGGGGGGAAGGGGACACAGAGAGAGGAAGAGGAGGGGGGAAGGGGACACAGAGAGAGGAAGTGGGTGGGGGGAAGGGGACACAGAGAGAGGAAGAGGAGGGGGGAAGGGGGCACAGAGAGGAAGAGGAGGGTCCCAGGCATGGGATTCAGCAGTTGCATGAGACTTGGCCACAAGAAGAATCATAAAGAGACTTTTTCCTCATTTTCTGGATCTTACTTCTACTTTGTATTGAGCTTCCCCTTTGCCATCATTGAAATCATCATGGATCTCAGGCTGTGGTGGGGCAATTATACTGTAGTTTTGCTTCTTCTAAGTCCTTTCTTGTGAGGTCCCAACACATTTATCAGAACAACCCAGCACTTAGCTGAGCTTGGAGGGAAATATCCATGTTTTGGTTGTTGGCTGGGAATAATGAGTTTCAGTAGACACTTTGCTAACGCTTCCTACATACTGGATTCTCTTAGCCAAATGGGGGGTATAGAGCCCAATGAGATTACGGGGTGAGCGATCACCTTCACTGCTTCTGTCTTTGGTCCAGAGAAGGAATTGCACAGAACTCTCTATGGGATACATGGAATCCCTTCCTTCAAGTGAATATACAACAAGGCTACTAATCAGCTTCTTCTTTTGTAACTAATGGAACCCAATGGGCTCAATGTGCTCCCACTCACCCAAAACCCTCAGCCCAAGCACCTACGATCCACGAGATATAATATAATCAAACAATTTCCCTATTTAATGATAATAATCCCAAGCAAGTTATTTAGGAGAAATTGGAACTTTTTCTTCTTTCTTCTACAAGCATCAAATTCTCAGGTACAGAGCTTATCTGGTAAAATAAGAATAAAGTCAAATATTTGTATCTCTTATACTGAGCCCCTGTGCAAAATGGAACAGAATAGTGAAATATATTTAATGAGAAAAACAGTGAGAGGGGTGTAACGGCCCTTGTGCAATCTGTTCCTTGTATGGAAAAGGAATTTCATCACAGAGTCCTGATAAGCCTGAAACTGTCTGGAAAATGCAAGATTGTGGCCCCTCTGTGTAATTCCCATCACTCCCCAAGGCCACTCATATTCATACTTCATACTCTGCACTGCTATATATATATATAAATAGGTGAGAGGTGAGGGCCGCTCTGTAGGTTTGGGTATAAATACCAGGAGTTCCTACTGCAGAACATCTACTTTGGACACATCTCCACCATGAAACTTCTCCTGATCTGTGTGCTCCTGGGAGCCGCCGGTGAGTCCTCTTGCCAAGTGCCTCCTCCTTAATGAGTCTCTTCTCTCTTCTTTATATTATATGGTACAGCTCTTTCCTGTTGTATCTTAGGGGGAAAGTCCTTACATCAGGTCAGAGCTTTTAGCCGCCTGTTGATGCAAACATGTATCTTACCCACTCTTGCACCATTTGATTTCCTACTGGGAGTCTGAATGAATGTCCCTTCCCTTCCCAGCTGCCTTTGATGATGATAAGATCATAGGAGGCTCCACCTGTGCCAGGAACTCTGTGCCCTACATCGTCTCCCTGAACTCTGGCTACCATTTCTGTGGGGGGTCCCTGATCAGTAACCAGTGGGTCGTGTCTGCCGCTCACTGCTACAAGGCGTAAGTAAAAGAGTTTTATAAACATTTAATGACTTCAGTCCCAAGCTCATTCCCCAAGCAGAACCTCTTGCTCCAATGAAACATCTCCTTCTCCATTACTTTTGCCTTTTCATTGCCGTGCATTTACTTTCCCTTGAAGGAGCGTCCAGGTCAGGCTGGGGGAACACAACATCGCCCTAAGTGAAGGAACCGAGCAATTCATCAACTCTGCCAAGGTCATCAGGCACCCCAGCTACAACTCCAGGACCATAGACAATGACATCATGTTGATCAAACTTGCCTCTCCCGCCTCCCTCAACTCCAATGTGAACACCGTGGCTCTGCCTTCTAGTTGTGCCGCCGCCGGTACCAGTTGCCTGGTCTCTGGCTGGGGCAACCTTTCCACCACTACCTGTAAGTTACCAGAACAAGTAATGTAGGTTCTGTAATCCACAAATACCCATTTCTGAAGGTAATTATACTGCAGTGTGAGATTCTGCCCCCCGAGCCCCCAGCTCCAACCACAGTCTGGGGGAGGTCAGAGTCCACTTTAAAGTCCCAAACACAGAAAATATTCAGCCCTAAGTAGATACTTCTGTATCAGTTATTTATTGTGTGACTGAGAGGGGAATATTACATTTCCAGTAAGTGAATTTGCTTTTTGCAGTTGCCTGTAGCTCCCCCTGTGGCACCGGTGGCACAAACTATGAGTTCTACAGAAGATCCATTTCTTTGTTACCAACACAACTGTCCAAGTGCCAGTGATGGGACACGTCCATACAGGGGGATCAGTAGCTGCTCCTTATAGCCGCCTAGAAATAGGGTTCCTTCCTTTCGGTGGGGCAATAATTGGCTACTTACCCACATAAAACAACACCCAAACCTCTCCTTATGAAGAGCAGCTACTAATCGCCTTGAGACATTGCCTTTAACTCACAGTTGGTAAATGTGAAAATCACAGTCATTTCATATCTTCACCTTTATTTTCAGCCAATTACCCCGACCTCCTGCAGTGCCTGAATGCCCCCATCCTGACCACCGCCCAGTGTTCAAGCGCCTACCCCGGGCAGATCACCAACAACATGTTCTGTGCCGGATTCCTGGAGGGTGGCAAGGACTCCTGCCAGGTAACTTACCCCATCTCCCTCAGCTTTCTGCTTGAGGATCCATCTTTTATAAGAAGTACTGCATCTCCATTAGATATCTGCCCAATAACAATCTGCCCTCCTTTTTTAGGGTGATTCTGGTGGCCCTGTTGTGTGTAATGGGGAGCTGCAGGGTATTGTGTCCTGGGGTATCGGCTGTGCCCAGAGGAACTATCCTGGTGTCTACGCCAAGGTCTGCAACTACAACTCCTGGATCCAGAGCACCATTGCTGCCAACTAATCCTTTTACTGTTTGGAAACTCTCGTTTTGGTTCTGATTCTGTGGAACAAATAGAACTTGCAAATAAATATTTTATTTATATAAGTGAGTGTCATCTCCTTTACTGTTGGGTCTTTGCTAGATAATCGGGGGCATCACCCAGAGCCTCCAGGAATGTCCATTTGTACTGACATTAATCGGGTCAAGTCATGTTCATTTCTTTATCTCTCTTCTGGTTGGAGCTCTGGCAACATTGGGACAAAATAGACACCAAACTGCTCTTCTTTAAGATCATGATGGTCTTGAATCACAACACTGAACAGAACCGATGCCCTTAATATGATATGCTTTCACCCCATTCTACTGCTTTACACAAACCATAAATTTGCCACGTGTGTTGTGCCAAATACAAGAGGAAAGGAGGGGAATGAAATCTGAAACAAAGAACTTCCATGAGTTGGTTTTGGGGGACAATATCACAGGGCAGAAAGGCAAAGTAACCGCTTGGGCTGTGTGTCTGTGGGAGAGACCTGGTACAGGGATTGTGTATTAGTTTAATCCTTAGTTCTTAATGGTTGGTTATGATTATGTCTAGTATAAATACATTTAAAGCAGCTGGACTTTTTAAGTAATTATTGAAGACGTTTCACTACTCATCCGAGCAGCTTCTTCAGTTCAACTGACTGGTATGGGAAGTCCTCAGCATATATACTCTTCCACTAATCCAATCCCAATGGCACTTTGTAACTCTTCCACTAATCCAATCACAATGGCACTATGTAACTCTTCAGAAAGGGGACATCTGAAACTCACAGAGGGGTGAATGCTGTGGAGTTACTTTGAAAGGATTACCCAGTATCATGCAACTCATATAGACAGGTGTTACTTGTTAGAGTTGCATGAATGGATGAAGAGTTCTGAAACTGCCGGGGTACAGATGTTAGAACAGCATTGTATGTAGCAGAAAGATGGTGTCGAAGTCCCCCGCCTCTGTTTAGGCATGGTTTCTCCACTTTGACATGAATGGCCTCTTTTACACCTCTTTCAAACCAGCGGTCTTCTTTGTCCAAAATTTGGACGTTGCTGTTTTCAAAGGAGTGTCCCTTGTCTTTTAGGTGTAGAAAGACAGCAGAGTCCCGGCCTGTAGTGTTCGCCCTCCTATGCTGAGCCATTCGCTTAGAGAGCAGTTGCTTTGTCTCACCAATGTAAAGGTCGGTGCACTCCTCGCTACACTGGACTGCGTATACAACATTGCTTTGTTTTTCCTTTGGTGTTGGATCCTTTGGGGGTACAAGTTTGTGTCTCAGTGTGTTGCTAGGTTTGAAAAACACAGGGATGTGGTGTTTGTTGAAAATTCTCCTGAGTTTCTCCGACACTCCTGCTACATATGGGATGACTATATTGCGCCTTCTCTCTGCCTCAGGGGGGTTATTCCTTTTGGGGTTCCTGTTGGGCTTAGTTGCTCTTGTTTTGACAAAGGCCCAGTCTGGGTAGCCACAAGCTTTCAGTGCTCCTCTGAGATGTTTCCTTGTCCTTGGACTCTGTATCAGTTGTTACACTTTCCGCCCTGTGGGGTAGAGTTCTAATGACCCCCAGTTTGGGTTCCAGCGGATGGTGGGAATCGAACAACAGATATTGATCCGTGTGAGTGGGTTTCCTGTATACTCCTGTTTTCAAGATACCCCCCTCTTGAATGGATATCAAACAGTCAAAAAAAGCAAGTTTGTTCTCATGGACATCCTCCCTTGTGAACTTGATGTTGTTGTCCACTGAGTTAATGTGTTCTGAAAAGGCCGCCACTTCATTGGATCTGATTTTAACCCACGTGCCATCTACATACCTGAACCAGTGTAGTTCCATTGAATGGGAGTAGGGCCTTCCTTTCCACTGCCTCCATATACAAGTTGGCTACAATGGGAGAAACTGGTGAACCCATTGCACAGCCATGTTTTTGCCTGTAAAATTGGTCCTTGTATCTGAAGTATGTGGTGTTCAGGCACAAATCTAACAATAAACATACTTGGTTGGGACTGAGTTTGGTTCTGCTGCTGAGGGTGTTATCTTTCTGCAGTCGCTTTCTTACAATCTCAGTTGCCCCTGGGGTAGGTATACATGTGAACAGTGAAGTGACATCATATGATACCATAGTTTCTTCTGCCTCTAGTTTAACTCCTTGAATCTTGGTGACAAAGTCTTTGGCATTTTGGATATGATGCACTGTTTTACCTACCAATGGGGCTAAGATGTTGGCCAAGTATTTTGCAATGCTGTAAGTCACTGAATTGATGCTGCTGACAATAGGAGTGGTGCTCCATCTTTATGTATCTTGGGGAGTCCATATAAGCATGGTGTAGCTTCTCTGGGGTACCAGCGGTGGTATAAAGCTTGATCAATGGCTTCCTACTTTTCAAGTTGTTGTAGGCAATCTATCACCTTTTTCTTGTAACTGCTGCTTGGGTCTCTCCTTAAAGGTTCATATGTATTGCTATCACTGAGTAGCGAGGTCATTTTGCAGTGATAGTCAGTTGTGTTTAGCACAACTGTGCATCGCCCTTTATCTGCTAGCAGGATGGTGGTGTTCGGGTCCTTACTAAGAGATGTGAGAGCTCTCCTCTCTTGTGTAGTAAGGTTAGAGGGGGGTGCTCTGGCACTTGACAAGGCAGCTGACACTTTTAGTCTGAGTTGTTCTGCTTCCTCCACCTTTATAAGGTTGTTATTGATGGCAGATTCTGTGGCTGTGATGAGCTCAACCACTGGGATGTGTTGTGGTGTCACTGCATAGTTTAGCCCCTTGGCTAGCATGTCCTTTTCTGGCTGAGTAAGTACCCGGTCTGATAGGTTCTTAACCCATGTATCTTTGGTGTTCTTGGATGTCTCATCTTTCTGCCTCCAGGTTAGTTCTTCTGTCCTTTTCAAACCGCTGCTACGTGACAGTAAGCTGGTGAACTTGCTTATTTGCCTCTCCTTACTCTTAATGTGTTGGGCCATCTGTGCATGTTCAATGAACTGAACCACCCTTCCCAGAGTTACATCAGGTAGCTGTTTTGTCAGACTCTGTTTCAGTTGTTCAATTTTCTGTTTAAGGGCCTCAATGGTGAAGTTGATCTGTCTAACCCGTTCATTTAGTAGATGTTTTTGGGCCTTCTGTAAGATATTGCTGGCTCTGTGACCTTTTACGGTGGAACCCAGGCGTAGGCTACAAGGAGTGAGTCCCTGATGTCTGCATCTGAGATTGAACCGTAGATGGTTCCGATAGTCTGCGAGTTTTCTTGCTGTTCTTTCATATTCCCGAACCAGTTTTAGAGTATTCTCTCCAAAATGAATGGCAATATGTCTATGAAGATTTTCATTCATCCAGGTCATGGTATATCTAGTATAAATAAATCTAAAGCAACTGGACTTGTTTGGTAATCATTGAAGACGTTTCACTACTCATCCGAGCAGCTTCTTCAGTTCAACTGGATGGATGAATGGATAGATGGATGTATGGATGAATAAATGGATGTTTGGGATATATGGATGGATGGTTGGGATGGATGAGTTGGTCCGATTGCCACCTAGTTGACCTGAGGCAGGAAGTGGGAGCGTTGAGGCAATTAGTGGGGGCACTGAGGCAGGAAATGGGTGGGCAGAGGTGCAGCCACATTGGGGTGCTGCATGAATGGAGACTTGACACATCCATTGGACAAATGCTCTGCTGGCAGTCCTGGGCCATAAACTGCATATACTGTACCTGCCTCTGCCCACTTTGCTGGAACCTCACTCTCTGGCTCTCTTCTGCACCTCAACTCATACAAGTGATGTCCAACAGACTCGGGCAGGGGGGTATGGGGAAGGGGTTCTGACCCTGTCTGTGGGCAAAAAAAGGGCAAGTAGGTGTCCAATCTGTGTCCCTGCTGCCTCTTTCAAACCTACAGCGGCCAATACCTCTTCACCAAATTCCTCTGTGGGCACAAATTTACCAAATGCTTCTCTTCAGGGTACATTCTGCTACATGATCTGATGGGAATGAGCACCAAACTACTAGTCCCATTGCATAAAAACATCCTCATCAGCCAAAGGGTGATACAGTAACACTTAGTGGAACATTGAGCGCTCTAACACCTTGAAGTGTTGTCCCTCCAGGGCCTAAGTCAGTAGCCGAGTGATGCCTTCATCCATGTGGGGCTGTTATTAAAAAGGGCAGTTAATATATTTACAAATGTAAATAATGTGGAAAATTGCTTATTTAAAGGGGAACTATTGCAAAATTAATGATTCTTGAAATTAACTAATAAATTATGTCATTAAAGTTCCTAAATATAATGCATTCTGTGTTGTCAGAGCTTGGAGAATGAATTTATAGCCACACCCCCTTATTTACTAACTGTCACCCTAAAAAAGTAGTTCTCTGACTTTTTCAGTCCAGACGCCCTGCAGAGGTTCAGCCTTAGCTCAGGGATCTGCTTAGCTCGTACCCAGTGTACAGATACAGAAACACATTGACGTGAGGGTCATTAACCCACAATTCCAAAAATACCTAGTGAAGCAAATGTATTTTCCACCCATATCTCAGCCCAGCTGGACTTTAGGTGAGCAGAGCCACATTCCCCCCCCTAACTGGCATTCAGGCTGCCATTTCTCCAGACTTCTTGGGGGGTAGAAGGTCTACATTTTGAAAACAAGAACCAAATGTATATATACTGTATATTCAGAAGAAATATCACCTAATCAGCACCTATTAAAGGAACATTAAGAGAATACGGTTGGTGGGAAAGTGTGTGGTGCCTCGTGGCTTTTTGTGCCCCCGGCTACAGCTCCAACCAGAAGAGAGATACAGAAATGAACATGACTTGTCCCCATTAATGTCAGTACAAATGGACATTCCTGGAGGCTCTGGGTGATGCCCCCGATTATCTAGCAAAGACCCAACAGTAAAAGAGATGACACTCACTTATATAAATAAAATATTTATTTGCAAGTTCTATTTGTTCCACAGAATCAGAACCAAAACCGAGAGTTTCCAAACAGTAAAAGGATTAGTTGGCAGCAATGGTGCTCTGGATCCAGGAGTTGTAGTTGCAGACCTTGGCGTAGACACCGGGGTAGTTCCTCTGGGCACAGCCGATACCCCAGGACACAATACCCTGCAGCTCCCCATTACACACAACGGGGCCACCAGAGTCACCCTAAAAAAGGAGGAGAGATTGTTATTGGACAGATATCTAATGGAGATGCAGTACTTCTTATAAAAGATGGATCCTCAAGCAGAAAGCTGAGGGAGACTGGGTGAGTTACCTGGCAGGAGTCCTTGCCACCCTCCAGGAATCCAGCACAGAACATGTTGTTGGTGATCTGCCCGGGGTAGGCGCCTGAACACTGGGCGGTGGTCAGGATGGGGGCATTCAGGCACTGCAGGAGGTCGGGGTAATTGGCTGAAAATAAAAGTGCAGATATTATATGACTGTGATTTTAACATTTCCCAGCTGTGAGTTAAAGGCAATGTCTCAGGGCGATTAGTAGCTGCTCTTCATAGGGAGAGGTTTGGGTGGGTTATGTGGGTAAGTAGCCAATTATTGCCCCACAGAAAGGAAGGGACCCTATTTCTAGGCAGCTACAAGGAGCAGCTACTGATCCCCCTGCATGGACGTGTCCCATCACTGGCACTTGGGCAGTTGTGTTGGTAACAAAGAAATGGATCTTCTGTAGAACTCATAGTTTGTGCCCCCGGTGCCACAGGGGGAGCTACAGGCAACTGCAAAAAGCAAATTCACTTACTGGAACTTGCATTTTCCCCTCTCAGTCACACAATAAATAACTGATACAGAATTATCTACTTAGGGCTGAATATTTTCTGTGTTTGTGACTTTAAAGTGGACTCTGACCTCCCCCAGACTGTGGCTGGAGCTGGGGGCTCGGGGGGCAGAATCTCACACTGCAGTATAATTACCTTCAGAAATGGGTATTTGTGGATTACAGAACCTACATTACTTGTTCTGGTAACTTACAGGTAGTGGTGGAAAGGTTCCCCCAGCCAGAGACCAGGCAGCTGGTACCGGCGGCGGCACAACTAGAAGGCAGAGCCACGGTGTTGACGGCTGAGTTGAGGGAGGCGGGAGAGGCAAGTTTGATCAACATGATGTCATTGTCTATGGTCCTGGAGTTGTAGCTGGGGTGCCTGATGACCTTGGCAGAGTTGATGAATTGCTCGGTTCCTTCACTTAGGGCGATGTTGTGTTCCCCCAGCCTGACCTGGACGCTCCTTCAAGGGAAAGTAAGTGCACGGAAATGAAAAGGCAAAAGTAATGGAGAAGGAGATGTTTCATTGGAGCAAGAGATTCTGCTTGGGGAATGAGCTTGGGACTGAAGTCATTAAATGTTTCTAAAACATTATAAAACTTATAAAACTCCTTTACTTACGCCTTGTAGCAGTGAGCGGCAGACACAACCCACTGGTTACTGATCAGGGACCCCCCACAGAAATGGTAGCCAGAGTTCAGGGAGACGATGTAGGGCACAGAGTTCCTGGCACAGGTGGAGCCTCCTATGATCTTATCATCATCAAAGGCAGCTGGGAAGGGAAAGGACAATCATTCAGACTCCCAGTAGGAAAGCAAATGGTGCAAGAGTGGGTAAGATACATGTTTGCATCAACAGGCGGCTAAAACCTCTGACCTGATGTAAGGACTTTCCCCCTAAGATACAACAGGAAAGAGCTGTACCATATAATATAAAGAAGAGAGAAGAGACTCATTAAGGAGGAGGCATTGGGCAAGAGGACTCACCAGCGGCTCCCAGGAGCACACAGATCAGGAGAAGTTTCATGGTGGAGATGTGTCCAAAGTAGATGTTCTGCAGTAGGAACTCCTGGTATTTATACCCAAACCTACAGAGCGGCCCTCACCTCTCACCTACTTATATATATATAGCAGTGCAGAGTATGAAGTATGAATATGAGTGGCCTTGGGGAGTGATGGGAATTACACAGAGGGGCCACAATCTTGCATTTTCCAGACAGTTTCAGGCTTATCAGGACTCTGTGATGAAATTCCTTTTCCATACAAGGAGCAGATTGCACAAGGGCCGTTACACCCGTCTCACTGTTTTTCTCATTAAATATATTTCACTACTCTGTTCCATTTTGCACAGGGGACTCAGTATAATAGATACAAATATTTGACTTTAATGTAGGAGCATTAAGGATCCCCGTATGTAGCTTAATTCAGAAGTAAAGAAGTTAATAGGAAAGACAAGGAAGGAAAAAAAGACAGGACAGAAGCTGTGTTCAATGAAAATACACTATAATAAATGTTGTAAATCAGCTATCAGGAAGGTAAATACAGAAAATGAGGAACTGATTGTTTCAGAGGCAAAGATTAACCCCCAAAAAGGTTATTAAAAAGAAAACGAATAGTAAAAATAGTAAACATAATAAAAAGATGTAGATCATTAATAGAATCTGCCTTCCCAAAATTCCCCGGCAGGGCATTCCCCAACCCCTTCACCGTGAGGAACCCCCTACCCAACATCCCCCGGCAGGGCATTCCCCAACCCCTTCACCGTGAGGAACCCCCTACCCAACATCCCCCGGCAGGGCATTCCCCAACCCCTCACTGCCCTCACCGTGAGGAACCCCCTACCCAACATCCCGGCAGGGTATTCCCAACCCCCTCACTGCCCTCACCGTGAGGAACCCCCTACCCAACATCCCCCGGCAGGGCATCCCAACCCCCTCACTGCCCTCACCGTGAGGACCCCTACCCAACATCCCCCGGCAGGGCATTCCCCAACCCCCTCACTGCCCTCACCGTGAGGAACCCCCTACCCAACACCCCCCGGCAGGGCATTCCCAACCGTGAGGAACCCCCTACCCAACATCGCATTCCCCCAAACCCCCTCACTCACCGTGAGGAAACCCCCTACCCAACATCCCCCGGCAGGGCATTCCCCAACCCCCTCACTGCCCTCACCGTGAGGAACCCCTACCCAACATCCCCCGGCAGGGCATTCCCCAACCCCTCACTGCCCTCACCGTGAGGAACCCCCTACCCAACATCCCCCGGCAGGGCATTCCCCAACCCCCTCACTGCCCTCACCGTGAGGAACCCCCTACCCAACGTCCCCGGCAGGGCATTCCCCAACCCCCTCACTGCCCTCACCGTGAGGAACCCCCTACCCAACATCCCCGGCAGAGCATTTTTCCCAACCCCTCCCCTCACTGCCCTCACCATGAGGAACCCCCTACCAACATCCCCCGGCAGGGCATTCCCCAACCCCCTCACTGCCCTCACCGTGAGGAACCCCCTACCCAACATCCCCCGGCAGGGCATTCCCCAACCCCTCACTGCCCTCACCGTGAGGACCCCTACCCAACGTCCCGGCAGGGCATTCCCACATCACCGGCGACCCCACTTCCCCAACCCCCTCACTGCCCTCACCGTGAGGAACCCCCTACCCAACATCCCCGCAGGGCATTCCCCAACCCTCACTGCCCTTCCACGTGAGGAACCCCCTACCCAACATCCCCCGGCAGAGGTTTCCCAACCCCCTCACTGCCCTCACCGTGAGGAACCCCCTACCCAACATCCCCCGGCAGGGCATTCCCCAACCCCCTCACTGCCCTCACGAGGAACCCCCTACCCAACATCCCCCGGCAGGGCATTCCCCAACCCCTCACTGCCCTCACCGTGAGGAAACCCCCTACCCAACATCCCCCGCAGGGCATTCCCCAACCCCCTCACTGCCCTCACCGTGAGGAACCCCTACCCAACATCCCCCGGCAGGGCATTCCCCAACCCCCTCACTGCCCTCACCGTGAGGAACCCCCTACCCAACTCCCCCGGCAGGGCATTCCCCAACCCCCTCACTGCCCTCACCGTGAGGAACCCCCTACCCAACGTCCCCCGGCAGGGCATTCCCCAACCCCCCACTGCCCTCACCGTGAGGCCCCCTACCCAACACCCCCCGGCAGGGCATTCCCCAACCCCCTCACTGCCCTCACCGTGAGGAACCCCCTACCCAACATCCCCCGGCAGGGCATTCCCACCCCCTCACTGCCCTCACCGTGAGGAACCCCCTACCCAACGTCCCCCGGCGGCATTCCCCAAACCCCCTCACTGCCCTCACCGTGAGGAACCCCCTACCCACACCCCGGCAGGGCATTCCCCAACCCTCACTGCCCTCACCGTGAGGAACCCCCTACCCAACATCCCCCGGCAGGGCATTCCCAAACCCCCCTCACTGCCTCACCGTGAGGAACCCCCTACCCAACACCCCCCGGCAGGGCATTCCCAACCCCCTCACTGCCCTCACCGTGAGGAACCCCCTACGCTGCTTCAAATGGAAGCTCTGTTCCTCTAATCTATAGGGGGGGCCCTCTGGTGCGCTGATTGTTTTTATGGGAAAAAAGAAACCCCCCATCTGCCTATAATCCCCCCTAATGTACTTGTACAGAGTAATCATGTCCCCTCGCAAGCGCCTCTTTTCCAGAGAAAACAACCCCAACCCTGACAGTCTCACCCCATAGTTTAACCCCTTCCATCCCCTTAACCAGTTTAGTTGCACGTCTCTGCACTCTCTCCAGCTCATTAATATCCCCATGACGTCGCCCATCCCCTGCCTGGCAAAAAGAGCCAACAGAGCTGGCAACCCTACTTGCGACACATAACAGCAGGCCGGGGGCTTTTTATGAAAGAATTGCCAATCAAGAAAACTTATATACACTATTTTCATGTTGGGGGTGCTACAGGCCACATACTTTGATATGACGTTCATAATGTTTTATCATTATACATAAGAAATGCAAGGTAAATATGTCAAACTGCAATATTTATAGGACGATTCTTAGAAAAGCCATAAAAACACTATATTGACAAAGCTTTGCAGGTTGAAGTAAAATGAGAGTATTGACCTCGATTGGATTTGTCAGAATGAATGATTTCCTGGGGAAAAACCTACCTGTTATCGAAATCTTTGGTTGATAAGTGGAACTACACAGGTTTCTGGTGCTTGGAAATTCCGTATCACTACTGCTGGGAACATAGAAATCTCTATAAAATGATATAAATCTCATACTGCGCATTCGGGGGACACGGGACTTTACTAATCAGCTGTATTTTTGTGCATTAAATGATATTTCTGATTTATCTGTTTATATAAGAAATATGATTTTTTTAAAAATATCATTTACAAGCTTGTATCTTGGTACAGAAATGGAATTGCATAAATTTGCACCAAAATGTGTATTATAATGATTTTAGTACATTAAAGATGACTGAACCTAAGTTACGAAATGTGGGGTAAATAATGGGGCAAAATGCAAGCTTTGTGACGATTTTCAGAAATAAAAACCATTATGTTTAACAAGTTTTGTAGTTTGGTAGTTTGCAGTAGAAAGATGTATTTACCCATTTTTGCTTTGTCAGAATGTGTACTTTCAGAAAATATATGGTTTTCTAGGGTCTCGGTACTGTTAGGGGGTCTTATGGAACATAATACACATACCGGGTGCAAAAACTGCACGAGCCGGAGCATCTTATGTGAAAATTCATTTGCACTATTTTTACTTGGGTGCCCCTGTACCCCACATAGTTTGGTAAATCTATGCATATAGGGCATCAAACTGTTCAGTAGACCCCTGGCGTTCATATTTAGAGTGTTTTATGTTGATACGGTACAAAATGTGGGGGTACATAATGGGGCAAAATGCAAGCTTTGTGACGATTTTCAGAAATGTCATAAAAACTGTTCTGTTTAGTATAGCTTTGTAGTTTGGTAGTTTGCAGTAGAAAGATGTATTTACCCATTTTTGTTTTGTCAGAATGTGTACTTTCGGAAAATATATGGTTTGCTAGGGTCTCCTTACTGTTAGGGGGTCTTATGGCACATAATACACATGCCTGAAGCTTATATTGCAGTGTATGCACTTTGTATGCACTAACTTCCTTTTGGGGGTCTCTAAATACAAAATACATCGGTGATCCTATGCACAATGGGCATCAAACTGTTCAGTGGACCCCTGGCTTTCATATTTAGGGGGTGTTTTCTTGGTACCTAATGTTATGTGGGAGATAAGGTGCTTGAAAGTGGAAGGTTTGAGGCAATTTGTAAGAATTTTCATAATTTATTATAGAAACTGCTTAATTCAGGAAAGCATTGCCGTTTGGTACTTAAGAGTTGGAAGACATAGTTACCCGTTTCGGATTCGGCAGAATGTGTACTTTTCAAAAATATATGGTTTCCTGGGGTAAACCTAATGTTCCAGGATTTTTGGAATGTAAAGTATGCCGTATTCTGCTGTAATGCTGAAAATTTGGTAATTTACTGCTGGGAGTTTTTGATCTACAGAAGTCAGAAATCTCCATTAAACTATACATATCAGGTATTGGCACGTTTGGGAGACATGAGGCTTTCCAAATCGGTTGAATTTTTGTCCATAAAATTAAATATGTTTCTGGTATAAATCCCTAAAACATGAAAAATATACATTTTTCTTTTTTTTTGGATTTCAAGCTCTAAATCTTGCGCCAGAAGTGGAAATACACAAAAACCCAGGCAGATTTGGAAAGCTCAGGTTCCCCTGAAAAAAACAATATATAGTTTGCCTACCTAAACTTAACCCCGCCCCCAGTAAATGGCCCAAAAAGGAGAGAACACTGAATATTTACAAAACGTCTGGCAATGAGGGCAGCTGAAATGTGAAATTCTGCCGGCGCTTAAAGGGTTAATGTACTGTGCTTTTGTGCAAGTCAATGACATGTTCTGACTAAGTTTGGCTTATGCTGCCCCCCGCTGGCCATAGGGAGCATTAGGGATCTCTCACAAAAATGTATCAGCAGCAAACAGCAGTCTCATCACTGCAGGTAGCAAGGAAATCCCAAGGGAAGGGGAAACGCATTTATACAGTAAATAACTGTGAATAGCCCGAAGCCTTCGCAATTATAGGGCCACCCTTACCCTTACTGGGTATTTACAGATCTGGTCCCCCAAACCTTCCGACGCAGGCGCACAGCTGCCCCCCATGAAAGCAACACACATTTTAGCTAACTCATTGGATATAGTTTATAAAACATTAATAGTATTATTCAGATATAAGGCAAAGAGACCAGAAATATTACTTGACTTGTTAATTGAATCTACTGCTTTGACCCCTTTTGTACCGCACTATTAGCCCTAGCCCCCTTCCCAACCCCAGTTGTTTCTCCTCCTGTGCAGTCTTTGGAACCCAACATTCCTGCACCCATCAGTTATGTGGGGGATCCTGAGGTCTGCTGGGAATTCCTGAACAAAGTGTCAATCAGTTTAAGTTCCCCCCTCAGTTTCCCACAGAGGAACCCAAGGTGACATTCATTATTGCCATGCTTTACTATAATGCTCTTGCCTAGGCATCACCACTTTGGGAACAACATGATCAACTTGTTCACAATTCATCGGCCTCCATTTCCACGTTCCTCGAGATGTTTGATGCCCTGGATCGTAAGATCAATGTGCCAGTTCTCCTCATGAAGATTACTGAAGGTTGTTTGACTGCTGCAGTGCAAGTGCAATATAGATTTCAGTACTTTGGCTTCTGAGATCACCTGAAACAATGATGCCCGGCTAGCAGCTTTTTGACAAGGTCTTAACAATGATGTAAGAGATAAGCTGGCAGCTAGGGATTTGCCTACTTGGTTTGCGGAACATGTATTCCTGGTCATTCACATAAACACCAGAATTAAGTTGAAGCAATCAGAAAATTCATGCACCTGCAAGTCTGTAGTCCCTTCCGTGCCAGAGACTTCCATGGCTCAGTGCACTCAAGTTGAGAAGCCCCTGCTGCTAAGGGCCACTCAACCAAGTCACCTGTGGCCTGAATGAACCTGATCTTGATAGATCTGGACTTTTGCCGATGTTCGCCACTTTGGGATCGCCGCGTTTTTTCGCCTTGGTTTTTCCGCCGCGTTTTTTCGTTTCGTTTTATCGCCTATGCATATACATAGGAATAGCTTGCGTTTTTTTTTTTTGGGCGTTATTTTTTGGCGGTTTTTTTTTTTGCGTTATTTTTTTGCGTTTTTTTTTGGCTGTTTTTTTTTGGCGTTTTTTTTACAAGAATTTTTCAGAGAAGTTTTTGCCCTTGATCCCCCTCCTGCATGTCACTGCCCAGGGCGGGGCACCCGTTATTCAACTTTAAAATCAGTTTTCTGGCCAGAAATGGCTTTTCTAGGTTTTAAAGTTCGCCTTCCCATTGAAGTCTATGGGGTTCGCAAAGTTCGCGAATATTCGCGAGTTTTGGCGAACTTCCGCGAACAGATTCGCGAACATTTTTGCGCGGGTTCGCTACATCCCTACTCACACGTTTTGCCACTCACACACTCTGCCACTCACACGCTCTGCCACTCACACGCTCTGCCACTCACACGCTCTGCCACTCACACACCTCTGCACTCACACACTCTGCCACTCACACGTTCTGCCACTCACACGCTCTGCCACTCACACGCTCTGCACTCACACGTTCTGCCACTCACACACTGTGCCACTCACACGCTCTGCCACTCACACGCTCTGGCCACTCACACGCTCTGCCACTCACACACGTCTGCACTCACAGCCACTCTGCACTCACACACTCTGCACTCACCACGTTCTGCCACTCACACGCTCTTGGCCACTCACACGCTCTGCCACTCACACACTCTGCCACTCACACAGTCTGCCACTCACACGCTCTGCCACTCACCGCCACGCCGCCTTATCTTCCGCCACTCACACACTTGCCACTCACACACTCTGCCACTCACACACTCTGCCACTCACACCACTCTGCCATCACACGCTCTGCCACTCACACGCTCTGCCACTCACACACTCTGCCACTCACAACACTCTGCCACTCACACACTCTGCCACTCACACGCTCTGCCACTCACACGTTCTGCCACTCACACGCTCTGCCACTCACACGTTCTGCCACTCACACGCTCTGCCACTCACACGCTCTGCCACTCACACACTCTGCCACTCACACACTCTGCCACTCACACACTCTGCCACTCACACACTCTGCCACTCACACACTCTGCCCACTCACACGCTCTGCCACTCACACGTTCTGCCACTCACACGCTCTGCCACTCACACGCTCTGCCACTCACACACTCTGCCACTCACACACTGTGCCACTCACACGTTCTGCCACTCACACGCTCTGCCCAGCCTCTCACACGCTCTGCCACTCACACGCTCTGCCACTCACAACTCTGCCACTCACCACCACTCTGCCACTCACACGCTCTGCCACTCCACACGTTCTGCCACTCACACGCTCTGCCACTCACACGCTCTGCCACTCACCACTCTGCCACTCACACACTGTGCCACTCACACGTTCTGCCACTCACACACTCTGCCACTCACACACTCTGCAACTCACACGTTCTGCCACTCACACGCTCTGCCACTCACACACTCTGCACCTCACACGTTTCGTGCCACTCACACGTTCTGCCACTCACACGCTCTGCCACTCACACGCTCTGCCACTCACACGTTCTGCCACTCACACGCTCTGCCACTCACACGCTCTGCCACTCACACGTTCTGCCACTCACACGTTCTGCCACTCACACGTTCTGCCACTCACACACTCTGCCACTCACACGCTCTGCCACTCACACACTCTGCCACTCACACGCTCTGCCACTCACACGCTCTGCCACTCACACGTTCTGCCACTCACACCCTCTGCCACTCACACGTTCTGCCACTCACACCACTCTGCCACTCACACGTTCTGCCACTCACACGCTCTGCCACTCACACGTTCTGCCACTCACACGCTCTGCCACTCACACGTCTGCCACTCACACGTTCTGCCACTCACACGTTCTGCCACTCACACACTCTGCCACTCACACGTTCTGCCACTCACACGCTCTGCCACTCACACGTTCTGCCACTCACACGCTCTGCCACTCACACGTTCTGCCACTCACACGTTCTGCCACTCACACGTTCTGCCACTCACACGTTCTGCCACTCACACGTTCTGCCACTCACACACTCTGCCACTCACACGTTCTGCCACTCACACGCTCTGCCACTCACACGCTCTTTGCACTCACACGTTCTGCCACTCACACGCTCTGCCACTCACACGCTCTGCACTCACACTTCTGCCACTCACACGTTCTGCCACTCACACACTCTGCCACTCACACCTCTGCCACTCACACGCTCTGCCACTCACACGTTCTGCCACTCACACGTTCTGCCACTCACACACTGTGCCACTCACACGTTCTGCCACTCACACGCTCTGCCACTCACACGTTCTGCCACTCACACACTCTGCCACTCACACACTCTGCCACTCACACGCTCTGCCACTCACACGTTCTGCCACTCACACACTGTGCCACTCACACGTTCTGCCACTCACACGCTCTGCCACTCACACGTTCTGCCACTCACACCGCTCTGCCACTCACACGCTCTGCCACTCACACACTCTGCCACTCACACGTTCTGCCACTCACACACTCTGCCACTCACACGTTCTGCCACTCACACACTCTGCCACTCACACGTTCTGCCACTCACACGCTCTGCCACTCACACGTTCTGCCACTCACACACTCTGCCACTCACACGCTCTGCCACTCACACGCTCTGCCACTCACACGCTCTGCCACTCACACGTTCTGCCACTCACACACTCTGCCACTCACACGCTCTGCCACTCACACGCTCTGCCACTCACACGTTCTGCCACTCACACACTGTGCCACTCACACGTTCTGCCACTCACACGCTCTGCCACTCACACACTCTGCCACTCACACGTTCTGCCACTCACACACTCTGCCACTCACACGCTCTGCCACTCACACGTTCTGCCACTCACACGCTCTGCCACTCACACACTCTGCCACTCACACGTTCTGCCACTCACACGTTCTGCACTCACACGCTCTGCCACTCACACGCTCTGCCACTCACACGTTCTGCCACTCACACCCTGTGCCACTCACACCCTCTGCCACTCACGTCTGCCACTCACACACTCTGCCACTCACATCTGCCACTCACACGCTCTGCCACTCACACTTCTGCCACTCACACGCTCTGCCACTCACACGTTCTGCCACTCACACGTTCTGCCACTCACACGCTCTGCCACTCACACGCTCTGCACTCACGTTCTGCCACTCACGTTCTGCCACTCACACACTCTGCCACTCACACGTTCTGCCACTCACACACTCTGCCACTCACCGTTCTGCCACTCACACGCTCTGCCACTCACACGTTCTGCCACTCACACACTCTGCCACTCACACGCTCTGCACTCACACGCTCTGCCACTCACACGTTCTGCCACTCACACGTTCTGCCACTCACACACTGTGCCACTCACACGTTCTGCCACTCACACGCTCTGCCACTCACACGTTCTGCCACTCACACACTCTGCACTCACACACTCTGCCACTCACACGCTCTGCCACTCACACGTTCTGCCACTCACACACTGTGCCACTCACACGTTCTGCCACTCACACGCTCTGCCACTCACACGTTCTGCCACTCACACGCTCTGCCACTCACACGCTCTGCCACTCACACACTCTGCCACTCACACGTTCTGCCACTCACACACTCTGCCACTCACACGTTCTGCCACTCACACACTCTGCCACTCACACGTTCTGCCACTCACACGCTCTGCCATCACACGTCTTCTGCCACTCACACACTCTGCCACTCACACGCTCTGCCACTCACACGCTCTGCCACTCACACGCTCTGCCACTCACACGTCTTGCCACTCAACACTCTGCCACTCACACGCTCTGCCACTCACACGCTCTTGCCACTCACACGTTCTGCCACTCACCACTGTGCCACTCACACGTTCTGCCACTCACACGCTCTGCCACTCACACACTCTGCCACTCACACGTTCTGCCACTCACACACTCTGCCACTCACACCACTCTGCCACTCACACGTTCTGCCCACTCACACGCTGCTCACACCTCTTGCCACTCAATCGACTCTGCCCTCCACTCCCCTCCACACGTTCTGCCACTCACACCTCTGCCACTTCACACCACTTGCCACTCACACGTTCTGCCACTCACACACTCTTTGCCTACTCACAACGTTCTGCCACATCACAGCTCTGCAACACTCCACACGTTCTGCCACTCACACTCTGCCTCCACTCACACGTTCTGCCACTCACACGTTCTGCCCACTCACACGCTCTGCACTCACACCGCTTCTGCCACTCACACGTTCTGCCACTCACACACTTCTGCCCAACTCACACGTCTGCCACTCACACGTCTGCCACTCACACGTGTCTGCCACTCACACGCTTCTTGCACTCACACGTTCTGCCACTCAACACGTTCTCCACTTCACACGTTTCTCGCCACTCACAACGTTTGCCACTCACACACTCTGCCACTCACACGTTCTGCCCACTACACTCGCTCTTGGCCATTCACACGTTCTGCCACTCACCACGACTTCTTGCGCACTCACACTGCTTGCCACTCACACGTTCTGGCCACTCACACGGCTTCTGCACACCGCTCTTGCCACTCACCACGTTCTCCTCACACGCTTCTGCCATCACACTTTGCACTCACACGTTCTGCCACTCACACACGCTTTGCCCACTCACACTCTCACTCTCACCTCACCACAGCTCTGCCACTCACACGCCTCTGCACTCAACGTTCTGCCACAAACACCACTCTGCCACTCACAACACTCTCTGCCACTCACATCGCTTCTGCCACCTCACACGTTCTGCCACTCACACGCTTTGCCACTCACACGTTCTGCCCACCTCACACTCCTGCCATCACACACTCTGCCACTCACACGTTCTGCCACTCACACACTCTCCACTACACACGTTCTGCCACTCAGCCACACTCTGAACCTCCACTCACACGTTCTGCCCACTCACACGCCTCTGCCACTCAATTCACACGCTCTGCCACTTACATCACGCTCTCTCCCACTCGCCCACTCCACCGCTTCCCACGTTCTGCCACTCACCCACACTCTGCCACTCACACTCACACGTTCTGGCCACTCAACGCTCTGCCCCTTCACACGTTCTGCCACTCACACGCGCTCCTGCCAACCTCACACGTTCTGCCAACTCCACACACGTCCTGCCACTCACACGTTCTGCCACTCACACGCTCTCGCCAACATCTTCACACGCTCTGCCACTCAACTGCCACTACACGCTCTGCCACTCACAGGCTCTGCCCTCACACGTTCTCGCACTCACCCCTCTGCCACTCACACGTTCTGCCACTCAACACTCTGCCATCACACGGTTTCTTGCCACTCACACACTCTGCCACTCACACGTTCTGCCACTCCACACACTCTGCCATCAACGTTCTGCCACTTCACACGCTCTGCACTCACACTTCTGCCACTCACACCACGTTGTCACACTTCAACGCTCTGCCACTCACACTGCTTCTGCCACTCACCCACGCACTTCTCTGCCACTCACACGCTCTGCCACTCACACTGCTGCTGCCACTCACACGGTTCTGCCACTCACACACTCCTCCACTCACACGTCTCTGCCACTCACACGCTCTGCCCACTCCACACTTGCCATCAACACGTTTCTGCACACTCACAGCACTCTGCCACTACCGCGTTCTGCCCACTCACCGCTCTGCACTCACACTCTCTACACTCTCCCATCCACTGCTCTGCCACTCACACTTCTGCCCCTCACACTTTGCTCTGCCACTTCACACGTTCTGGACACTCACACACTTGCCCACTCACCACGATTCTGCCACTACACGTCTCCTGCCATCACGTCTGCCACTTCACACGCTCTGCATCAAGTCTGCCACTACGATCTGCCACTCACACGTCTGGCCACTCCACACGTTCTGCCACTCACACGTTCTGCCACTCCCACTCACACACGTTCTGCCACTCACACGCTCTGCCACTCACACTCTGCCACTCAACGTTCCTGCCACTCACACGCTCTGCCACTACCACGTTCTGCCACTCACACGTTCACTTTGCACTCACACGCTCTGCCACTCACACGTTCTGCCACTCCACATGCTCTTTGCCACTCACAACGCTCTGTCCACTCACATCGTACACCTCTGCCCAGCCACTCACACATTGCTCTGCCACTCTCACACGTCTGCACCACCCACACGTTCTGCACCACACGTTCACCACCCACACTTGACACTCACACGTTCTGCCACTCACACAGCTCTGCCACTCACGCTCTGCCACTCACACGTTCTGCCACTCACACACTCTGCCACTCACACGTTCTTGATCCCATTGCCATCACACCTCTGCCACTCACACGTTCTGCCCCTACGCCCCCTCACACACTCTCTCTGTTAGTAGAATGTGAGTGAGTAGAAGTGAGTGAGTAGGTGTGAGTGAGTAGGTGGGAGTGAGTAGATGTGAGTGAGTATGTGTGAGTGAGTAGAAGTGAGTGAGTAGGTGTGAGTGAGTAGAAGTGAGTGAGTAGAAGTGAGTTAGTAGAAGTGAGTGAGTAGAAGTGAGTGAGTAGGTGTGAGTGAGTAGGTGTGAGTGAGTAGGTGTGAGTGAGTAGAAGTGAGTGAGTAGGTGTGAGTGAGTAATTGTGAGTGAGTATGTGTGAGTGAGTATGTGTGAGTGAGTAGAAGTGAGTGAGTAGGTGTGAGTGAGTAGAAGTGAGTTAGTAGAAGTGAGTGAGTAGAAGTGAGTGAGTAGGTGTGAGTGAGTAGGTGGGAGTGAGTATGTGTGAGTGTGAGTGAGTATGTGTGAGTGAGTAGAAGTGAGTGAGTAGGTGTGAGTGAGTATGTGTGAGTGAGTATGTGTGAGTGTGAGTGAGTATGTGTGAGTGAGTAGAAGTGAGTTAGTAGAAGTGAGTGAGTAGAAGTGAGTGAGTAGGTGTGAGTGAGTATGTGTGAGTGAGTATGTGTGAGTGAGTAGAAGTGAGTGAGTATGTGTGAGTGAGTAGAAGTGAGTGAGTAGGTGTGAGTGAGTAGAAGTTAGTTAGTAGAAGTGAGTGAGTAGAAGTGAGTGAGTAGGTGTGAGTGAGTAGGTGGGAGTGAGTATGTGTGAGTGTGAAACCTATGTGAGTGCAGTATGTGTGAGTGAGTAGAAGTGAGTGAGTAGGTGTGAGTGAGTATGTGTGAGTGAGTATGTGTGAGTGAGTATGTGTGAGTGAGTAGGTGGGAGTGAGTAGATGTGAGTGAGTATGTGTGAGTGAGTAGAAGTGAGTGAGTAGAAGTGAGTGAGTAGAAGTGAGTGAGTAGGTGTGAGTGAGTAGGTGGGAGTGAGTAGGTGTGAGTGAGTATGTGTGAGTGAGTAGAAGTGAGTGAGTAGGTGTGAGTGAGTATGTGTGAGTGAGTATGTGTGAGTGAGTAGGTGTGAGTGAGTAGAAGTGAGTGAGTAGAAGTGAGTGAGTAGAAGTGAGTGAGTAGGTGTGAGTGAGTAGGTGGGAGTGAGTAGGTGGGAGTGAGTATGTGTGAGTGAGTAGAAGTGAGTGAGTAGGTGTGAGTGAGTATGTGTGAGTGAGTATGTGTGAGTGTGAGTGAGTAGAAGTGAGTGAGTAGAGTTCATACAAGTGAGTGGGAATGTTCCATGTAAGGGTTACAGGTATTTCCTGCGGCCCCTGGGAACCCACAGATGGTTTGGCTGGAGGCGGAGCTCAGGAGATGGGGGACATATAAGGGCCAATCGGGGGCAGGGAAGGAGTCACTCCCCGAATATGAAATGGCTTGTGTTTTTTTCAATCCTGGGACTGGCTGGTAGGTTCTGTTGGGGGGGTCTCTTAGGGGGTCTCCTAGGGGGGTATTGGCTCATGTCTGGGGGATTTAGAGAGACCCTGTAATTAATTCATTATCACCATCGGGTAGCCCCCCGGCTCAGACCCCACTTACTGGTCACTTACTGTCCTCTAATAGAATGGGCATCAATATGGGCCATTGGGCGGAATGGGGGGGCTGTGAGGGGTAGCCTCCCTCAGGCTTGGAACAGCACCCCAATATATGGCCTGTGCTGGGCACAATAAGGTACAGGGCTTTACTGGGTGACGGGCGCCCCCAGAGGAGCAACAACGCCCCACAGAATGATCAGTGCCATGGGGGCAATGTGTGATGTCATCAGCAGGAGAATGACATCACGGCAGGGACTGGGGGATCCCATGTAGGAAACACCCCAAGATAATTCTGCCCATTATACTAAGGCATGTCTCTCCCCAGCGTCGCTCCCGGCCGGCACCGATGTGGGTGATAAGATCGTTGGGGGGCACCTCTGCCCGGAGCCGTCTGTTCCCTACCAAGTGTCCCTGAATGCCGGGTACCATTTCTGTGGGGGGTCCCTGATCAGCACCCTATGGGTGGTCTCTGCCACTCACTGCTACAAGGCGTAAGTGACAACTCCCAGGGGAGAGGCACAAGGGACTTATATATATAGGAATCCACGTGGAATGTGACACCTGGGGTGGGACACAGGGACATCTGGGGTGGGACACGGAGACATCTGGGGTGGGACACAGGGACATCCGGGGTGGGACACGGAGACATCCGGGGTGGGACACGGAGACATCCGGGGTGGGACACGGAGACATCCGGGGTGGGACACGGAGGAATCGGGTGGGACACGGAGACATCCGGGGTGGGACACGGAGACATCTGGGGTGGGACACAGGGACACCTGGGGTGGGACACAGAGACATCTGGGGTGGGACACAGAGACATCTGGGGTGGGACACGGAGACACCTGGGGTGGGACACAGGGACATCTGGGGTGGGACACGGAGACATCTGGGGTGGGACACAGGGACATCTGGGGTGGGACACGGAGACATCTGGGGTGGGACACAGGGACATCTGGGGTGGGACACAGAGACATCTGGGGTGGACCACAGGACATCTGGGTGGGACACAGGGACATCTGGGGTGGGACACGGAACCATTCTGGGGTGGGACACGGGCGAGCGACACATGGGGTGGGACACGGGGACACATGGGGTGGGACATAAGGACACATGGGGTGGGACACGGGGACACCTGGGGTGGGACATAAGGACACATGGGGTGGGACACGGGGACACCTGGGGTGGGACATAAGGACACATGGGGTGGGACACGGGACACCTGGGTGGGGACATAAGGACACATGGGGTGGGACACGGACAACCTGGGGTGGACCATAAGACACATGGGGGGGACACAGGGACACATGGGGTGGACACGGACACATGGGGTGGACACGGGGACACATGGGGTGGGACATAAGGACACATGGGGTGGGACACGGGACACCTGGGGTGGGACATAAGGGACACACATGGGGTGGGACACGGGGACCACATGGGGTGGGACATAAGGACACATGGGGTGGGACACCGGGGGAACACCTGGGGTGGGACATAAGGACACATGGGGTGGGACACAGGGGGACACCGGGTGGGACATAAGGACACATGGGGTGGGACACAGGGACACATGGGGTGGGACACGGGGACACATGGGGTGGACCACGGGGACACATGGGGTGGGACACGGGGACAATTGGGTTGGACACATGGGGTGGGACACGGGGACACATGGGGTGGGACACGGGGACACATGGGGTGGGACACATGGGGTGGGACACGGGGACAGCATGGTGGGACACGGGGAGGGACACATGGGGTGGGACACATGGGGTGGGACACATGGGGTGGGACACGGGGGGCACACATGGGGTGGGACACATGGGGTGGGACACATGGGGTGGGACACGGGGACACATGGGGTGGGACATGGGGAATGGAATGTCGGTCCCTATAGAATATTGCATTATATGAGGCAGGGGCATAAGGACTAGCAGATCCTCTCACTGACTCAGGGGAAGGGACCCCCCATACAGAATGAGGAACGGGATTGGGCCCATCTCCCCAGTTGGATCCCGGGCCCCCCGTGTTTCCCTACATTCAGCTCTGTATAAGGGATTTGGGGCTCAGTTCCCACCTTAGCCCTGATATTGGCCCCCGGGCCCCGACTGTATGTCCCTAAAACTAAACCTGGGTCTTTGGGGTCTATTTTGAATTTTATCCCCAATGCACGGCGGGACGTTGCGCCATGGATGCCGCCATCTTGGCAAAGAAACAGAGCGCTCAATATAGAGGCGGGGCCGGCAATATATGATTGACAGCTCAGACATTTAATTACAATTCAGTGCTCCCTAGATGCCACCCACAGGGCAAATACATAAGATTTCAGGGGATACAAAGCTCCGCCTTAATAACAGTGCACACAAAATGGCGCCGTCCTGCTGGCTGTAACTGTAAGTTCCAAGACCTAAGGGGAGATAATTAAATAATTGAAATAAACGTTATTTTGCTTTCCCAACCGGATAGGAAAGGATTTGGAATTATTTCTTGGGGTGACAGGTCCCCTTTAAATACAATTTTGGGGGGTGGAAGGGGTAAGTGCGATGCCCCGCGACTGTGCCACAGACACTTATATCCCAATGGGCATTTCCTTTAGGCGCATGAAAGTGATTCTCGGGGAGCACAATATTAGGGTTCTGGAGGGGCCGGAACAATTCATCCAATCGGCTAAAGTCCTGCCCCACCCTCAGTACGACCCGCGTCTCCTAGACAACGACATCATGTTGGTCCGACTCGCCAAACCTGCCAGGATCAACAGTCGGGTTCAGCCCGTCAGTCTCCCCACCCACTGCACCCCCGTGGGCACCGACTGCCTTGTCTCCGGCTGGGGCAAAACCCTGAGCAATGGGGGTAAGTTCAGAAACGTATGGGGGTGAATTTCTAGTCCATTGATACAGACACTGTGGCCCCTCACTGCAGCCTGATACAGACACTGTGGCCCCTCACTGCAGCCTGATACAGACACTGTGGCCCCTCACTGCAGCCTGATACAGACACTGTGGCCCCTCACTGCAGCCTGATACAGACACTGTGGCCCCTCACTGCAGTCTGATACAGACACTGTGGCCCCTCACTGCAGTCTGATACAGACACTGTGGCCCCTCACTGCAGCCTGATACAGACACTGTGGCCCCTCACTGCAGTCTGATACAGACACTGTGGCCCTCACTGCAGTCTGATACAGACACTGTGGCCCCTCACTGCAGCCTGATACAGACACTGTGGCCCCTCACTGCAGCCTGATACAACCACTGTGGCCCCTCACTGCAGTCTGATACAGACACTGTGGCCCCTCACTGCAGCCTGATACAGACACTGTGGCCCCTCACTGCAGTCTGATACAGACACTGTGGCCCCTCACTGCAGTCTGATACAGACACTGTGGCCCCTCACTGCAGTCTGATACAGACACTGTGGCCCCTCACTGCAGCCTGATACAGACATTGGCCCCTCACTGCAGTCTGATACAGACACTGTGGCCCCTCACTGCAGCCTGATACAGACACTGTGGCCCCTCACTGCAGTCTGATACAGACACTGTGGCCCCTCACTGCAGCCTGATACAGACACTGTGGCCCCTCACTGCAGCCTGATACAGACACTGTGGCCCCTCACTGCAGTCTGATACAGACACTGTGGCCCCTCACTGCAGCCTGATACAGACACTGTGGCCCCTCACTGCAGTCTGATACAGACACTGTGGCCCCTCACTGCAGCCTGATACAGACATTGGCCCCTCACTGCAGTCTGATACAGACACTGGTGGCCCCTCACTGCAGCCTGATACAGACACTGTGGCCCCTCACTGCAGTCTGATACAGACACTGTGGCCCCTCACTGCAGCCTGATACAGACACTGTGGCCCCTCACTGCAGTCTGATACAGACACTGTGGCCCCTCACTGCAGCCTGATACAGACACTGCTGCCCCTCACTGCAGCCTGATACAGACACTGTGGCCCCTCACTGCAGCCTGATACAGACACTGGTGCCCTCACTGCAGTCTGATACAGACACTGTGGCCCCTCACTGCAGCCTGATACAGACATTGCCCCCTCACTGCAGCCTGATACAGACACTGTGGGCCCCTCACTGCAGTCTGATACAGACACTGTGGCCCCTCACTGCAGCCTGATACAGACACTGTGGCCCCTCACTGCAGCCTGATACAGACACTTGCTGGGCCCCTCACTGCAGTCTGATACAGACACTGTGGCCCCTCACTGCAGCCTGATACAGACATTGGCCCCTCACTGCAGCCTGATACAGACACTGTGGCCCCTCACTGCAGCCTGATACAGACACTGTGGCCCCTCACTGCAGTCTGATACAGACACTGTGGCCCCTCACTGCAGCCTGATACAGACACTGTGGCCCCTCACTGCAGCCTGATACAGACACTGTGGCCCCTCACTGCAGTCTGATACAGACACATGGGCCTCACTGCAGTCTGATACAGACACTGTGGCCCCTCACTGCAGTCTGATACAGACACTGTGGCCCCTCACTGCAGTCTGATACAGACACTGTGGCCCCTCACTGCAGCCTGATACAGACACTGTGGCCCCTCACTGCAGCCTGATACAGACACTGTGGCCCCTCACTGCAGTCTGATACAGACATTCGGCCCCTCACTGCAGTCTGATACAGACACTGTGGCCCCTCACTGCAGTCTGATACAGACACTGGCCCCTCACTGCAGTCTGATACAGACACTGTGGCCCTCACTGCAGCCTGATACAGACCACTGTGGCCCCTCACTGCAGCCTGATACAGACACTGTGGCCCTCACTGCAGTCTGATACAGACCATTGGACCCCTCACTGCAGTCTGATACAGACACTGTGGCCCCTCACTGCAGTCTGATACAGGCACACTGTGGCCCCTCACTGCAGCCTGATACAGACACTGTGGCCCCTCACTGCAGCCTGATACAGACACTGTGGCCCCTCACTGCAGCCTGATACAGACACTGTGGCCCCTCACTGCAGTTGATACAGACACTGTGGCCCCTCACTGCAGTCTGATACAGACATTGGCCCTCACTGCAGCCTGATACAGACATTGGCCCTCACTGCAGTCTGATACAGACACTGTGGCCCCTCACTGCAGCCTGATACAGACACTGTGGCCCCTCACTGCAGCCTGATACAGACACTGTGGCCCGCTCACTGCAGCCTGATACAGACACTGTGGCCCCTCACTGCAGTCTGATACAGACACTGTGGCCCCTCACTGCAGTCTGATACAGACATGTTGGCCCCTCACTGCAGCCTGATACAGACACTGTGGCCCCTCACTGCAGTCTGATACAGACACTGTGGCCCTCGACTGCAGTCTGATACAGACACTGTGGCCCCTCACTGCAGTCTGATACAGACACTGTGGCCCCTCACTGCAGTCTGATACAGACACTGTGGCCCCTCACTGCAGTCTGATACAGACACTGTGGCCCCTCACTGCAGCTGATACAGACACTGTGGCCCCTCACTGCAGCCTGATACAGACACTTGTGCCCCTCACTGCAGTCTGATACAGACAGGCCCCTCACTGCAGTCTGATACAGACACTGTGGCCCCTCACTGCAGTCTGATACAGACACTGTGGCCCCTCACTGCAGCCTGATACAGACACTGTGGCCCCTCACTGCAGCCTGATACAGACACTGTGGCCCCTCACTGCAGTCTGATACAGACACTGTGGCCCCTCACTGCAGCCTGATACAGACACTGTGGCCCCTCACTGCAGCCTGATACAGACACTGTGGCCCCTCACTGCAGCCTGATACAGACACTGTGGCCCCTCACTGCAGCCTGATACAGACACTGTGGCCCCTCACTGCAGTCTGATACAGACACTGTGGCCCTCACTGCAGCCTGATACAGACCTGTTGCCCCCTCACTGCAGCCTGATACAGACACTGTGGCCCCTCACTGCAGCCTGATACAGACACTGTGGCCCTCACTGCAGTCTGATACAGACATTGGCCCCTCACTGCAGCCTGATACAGACACTGTGGCCCCTCACTGCAGCCTGATACAGACACTAGTGCCCCTCACTGCAGTCTGATACAGACACTGTGCGCCCCTTCACTGCAGCCTGATACAGACACTGTGGCCCCTCACTGCAGCCTGATACAGACACTGTGGCCCCTCACTGCAGCCTGATACAGACACTGTGGCCCCTCACTGCAGACCTGATACAGACACTGTGGCCCCTCACTGCAGTGCTGATACAGACACTGTGGCCCCTCACTGCAGTCTGTGATACAGACACTTGGCCCCTCACTGCAGCCTGATACAGACACTGTGGCCCTCACTGCAGTCTGATACAGACACTGTGGCCCCTCACTGCAGTCTGATACAGACACTGTGGCCCCTCACTGCAGCCTGATACAGACACTGTGGCCCCTCACTGCAGTCTGATACAGACACTGTGGCCCCTCACTGCAGTCCTGATACAGACACTGTGGCCCCTCACTGCAGCCTGATACAGACACTGTGGCCCCTCACTGCAGTCTGATACAGACATTGGCCCCTCACTGCAGCCTGATACAGACACTGTGGCCCCTCACTGCAGCGCTGATACAGACACTTTAGGCCCCTCACTGCAGCCTGATACAGACACTGTGGCCCCTCACTGCAGCCTGATACAGACACTGTGGCCCCTCACTGCAGCCTGATACAGACACTGTGGCCCCTCACTGCAGTTGATACAGACACTGTGCCCCCTCACTGCAGTCTGATACAGACACTGGGCCCCTCACTGCAGCCTGATACAGACACTGTGGCCCCTCACTGCAGCCTGATACAGACACTGTGGCCCCTCACTGCAGCTGATACAGACACTGTGGCCCCTCACTGCAGTCTGATACAGACACTGTGGCCCCTCACTGCAGCCTGATACAGAACATTGGCCCCTCACTGCAGTCCTGATACAGACACTGTGGCCCCTCACTGCAGTCTGATACAGACACTGTGGCCCCTCACTGCAGCCTGATACAGACATTGCCCCTCACTGCAGCCTGATACAGACACTGTGGCCCCTCACTGCAGTCTGATACAGACACTGTGGCCCCTCACTGCAGCCTGATACAACATTGGCCCCTCACTGCAGTCTGATACAGACACTGTTGGCCCCTCACTGCAGCCTGATACAGACATTGGCCCCTCACTGCAGCCTGATACAGACACTGTGGCCCCTCACTGCAGTCTGATACAGACACTGTGGCCCCTCACTGCAGTCTGATACAGACATTTGGCCCCTCACTGCAGTCTGATACAGACACTGTGGCCCTCACTGCAGCCTGATACAGAACATTGGCCCCCACTGCAGTCTGATACAGACACTGTGGCCCCTCACTGCAGCCTGATACAGACACTGTGGCCCCTCACTGCAGTCTGATACAGACATTGCGCCCCTCACTGCAGTCTGATACAGACACTGTGGCCCCTCACTGCAGTCTGATACAGACACTGTGGCCCCTCACTGCAGCCTGATACAGACATTTGTGCCCCCACTGCAGCCTGATACAGGACAGCTGTCCCTCTCTCACGGCTAAGCGCTGACAACACTGTGGCCCCTCACTGCAGCTGATACAGTACTAGTGCCCCTCACTGCAGCCTGATACAGACACTGTGGCCCCTCACTGCAGTCTGATACAGACACTGCAGCCCCTCACTGCAGCCTGATACAGACACTGTGGCCCCTCACTGCAGTCTGATACAGACACTGTGGCCCCTCACTGCAGCCTGATACAGACACTGTGGCCCCTCACTGCAGCCTGATACAGACACTGTGGCCCCTCACTGCAGTCTGATACAGACACTGTGGCCCCTCACTGCAGCCTGATACAGACACTGTGGCCCCTCACTGCAGTCTGATACAGACATAGGCCCCTCACTGCAGTCTGATACAGACACTGTGGCCCCTCACTGCAGTCTGATACAGACACTGTGCCCCTCACTGCAGCCTGATACAGACATTGTGGCCCCTCACTGCAGCCTGATACAGACACTGTGGCCCCTCACTGCAGCCTGATACAGACACTGTGGCCCCTCACTGCAGTCTGATACAGACACTGTGGCCCCTCACTGCAGTCTGATACAGACATTGGGCCCCTCACTGCAGCCTGATACAGACACTGTGGCCCCTCACTGCAGCCTGATACAGACACTGCGCCCCTCACTGCAGTCTGATACAGACACTGTGGCCCCTCACTGCAGCCTGATACAGACACTGTGCCCCTCACTGCAGCCTGATACAGACACTGTGCCCCTCACTGCTGATACAGACACTGTGGCCCCTCACTGCAGTCTGATGCAGACAGTCCCTCACTGCAGCCTGATACAGACACTGTGGCCCCTCACTTGTGTGGCCCCTCACTTGCCAGTCTTGCATGTGGCACTGGCCTGATACAGACACTGTGCCCCTCACTGCAGCTCAGACATTGGCCCCTCACTGCAGCCTGATACAGACACTGACTGCAGTCTGATACAGACACTGTGGCCCCTCACTGCAGCCTGATACAGACACTGCACTGCAGCTGATACAGACACTGTGGCCCCTCACTGCAGTCAGACACTGTGGCCCCTCACTGCAGTCTGGCCCTCACTGCAGCTGATACAGACACTGGCTCCTCACTGCAGTCTGATACAGACACTGTTGGCCCTCACTGCAGCCTGATACAGACACTGTGGCCCCTCACTGCAGTCTGATACAGACACTGTGGCCCCTCACTGCAGCCTGATACAGACACTGTGGCCGCTCACTGCAGCCTGATACAGACACTGTGGCCCCTCACTGCAGTCTGATACAGACACTGTGGCCCCTCACTGCAGTCTGATACAGACACTGTGGCCCCTCACTGCAGTCTGATACAGACACTGTGGCCCCTCACTGCAGCTGAATACAGACACTGTGGCCCCTCACTGCAGTCTGATACAGACACTGTGGCCCCTCACTGCAGCCTGATACAGACACTGTGGCCCCTCACTGCAGCCTGATACAGACATTGGCCCTCACTGCAGCCTGATACAGACACTGTGGCCCCTCACTGCAGCCTGATACAGACATTGGGCCCCCTCACTGCAGTCTGATACAGACACTGTGGCCCCTCACTGCAGCCTGATACAGACACTGTGGCCCCTCACTGCAGCCTGATACAGACACTGTGGCCCCTCACTGCAGTCTGATACAGACACTGTGGCCACCTCACTGCAGTCTGATACAGACCTGTGGCCCCTCACTGCAGCCTGATACAGACACTGTGGCCCCTCACTGCAGCCTGATACAGACACTGTGGCCCCTCACTGCAGCCTGATACAGACACTGTGGCCCTCACTGCAGTCTGATACAGACACTGTGGCCCCTCACTGCAGCCTGATACAGACACTGTGGCCCCTCACTGCAGTTCTGATACAGACATTGGCCCTCACTGCAGTCCCTGATACAGACACTGTGGCCCCTCACTGCAGTCTGATACAGACACTGTGGCCCCTCACTGCAGCCTGATACAGACATTGTGGCGTGCTCACTGCAGCCTGATACAGACACTGTGGCCCCTCACTGCAGCCTGATACAGACACTGTGGCCCCTCACTGCAGTGCTGATACAGACACTGTGGCCCCTCACTGCAGTCTGATACAGACATTGGCCCCTCACTGCAGTCTGATACAGACACTGTGGCCCTCACTGCAGTCTGATACAGACACTGTGGCCCCTCACTGCAGTTGATACAGACACTGTGGCCCCTCACTGCAGTCTGATACAGACACTGTGGCGCCCTCACTGCAGCTGATACAGCAGCTGTGGGCCGCTCACTGCAGCCTGATACAGACACTGGTGGCCTCACTGCAGCCTGATACAGACACTGTGGCCCCTCACTGCAGTCTGATACAGACACTGTGGCCCCTCACTGCAGTCCGATACAGACACTGTGGCCCCTCACTGCAGCCTGATACAGACACTGTGGCCCCTCACTGCAGCCTGATACAGACACTGTGGCCCCTCACTGCAGCCTGATACAGACACTGTGGCCCTCACTGCAGTCTGATACAGACACTGTGAGCCCTCACTGCAGCCTGATACAGACACTGTGGCCCCCTCCAACTGCAGCCTGATACAGACCACTGCTGGCCCCTCCACTGCAGCGCTGATACAGACCACTGTGGGCCCTGCACTGGCAGTCTGATACGAGGACATTTGGCCCCCTCACTGCAGTCGATTACAGACACTGTGGCCCCTCACTGCAGCCCTGATTACAGGACCACTGTGGCCCCTCACGTGGCAGCCTGATACAGACCACTGTGGCCCTCACTTGCAGCCTGATACAGATACATGTGGCCCCTCACTGCAGCCTGGATACAGACAACTGTGGCCCCTCACTGCAGGTCTGGATAGCAGACACTGTGGCCCCTCCACTGCACGCCTGATCACAGACACCTGTGGACCCCTCACTGCAGTCCTGATCACAGCCGACATTTGGCCCCTCAGCATGCAGCCTGATACAGACACTGTGGCCCCTCACTGCAGTCTGATACAGACACTGTGGCCCCTCACTGCAGCCTGATACAGACACTGTGGCCCCTCACTGCAGCCTGATACAGACACTGTGGCCCCTCACTGCAGCCTGATACAGACACTGTGGCCCCTCACTGCAGCCTGATACAGACACTGTGGCCCCTCACTGCAGCCTGATACAGACACTGTGGCCCCTCACTGCAGTCTGATACAGACACTGTGGCCCCTCACTGCAGCCTGATACAGACACTGTGGCCCCTCACTGCAGCCTGATACAGACACTGTGGCCCCTCACTGCAGTCTGATACAGACACTGTGGCCCCTCACTGCAGCCTGATACAACACTGGGCCCCTCACTGCAGCCTGATACAGACACTGTGGCCCCTCACTGCAGTCTGATACAGACACTGTGGCCCCTCACTGCAGCCTGATACAGACACTGTGGCCCCTCACTGCAGTCTGATACAGACACTGTGGCCCCTCACTGCAGTCTGATACAGACACTGTGGCCCCTCACTGCAGTCTGATACAGACACTGTGGCCCCTCACTGCAGTCTGATACAGACACTGTGGCCCCTCACTGCAGCCTGATACAGACACTGTGGCCCCTCACTGCAGCCTGATACAGACACTGTGGCCCCTCACTGCAGCCTGATACAGACACTGTGGCCCCTCACCTGCAGGCCTGATACAGGACCACTGTGGCCCCTCACTGCAGCCTGATCAGACACTGTGCGCCCCTCACTGCAGCCTGATTACAGGACACTGTCGGCCCCCTCACTGCCAGCCTCGGATACAGACACTGTGGCCCCCTCACTGCAGCCTGATACAGACGATTGTGGCCCCTCACTGCCAGTCTGATACAGACCACTGTGGCCCCTCACTTGCAGTCTGATACAAGCCACTGTGGCCCCTCACTTGCAGCCTGATACAGGACACTGTGTGCCCCCTCACTGCCAGCCTGATTACAGACACTGTGGCCCCTCACTGCATGTCTGATACAGACACTTGGGCCCCTCACTGCAGCCTGATACAGACACTGTGGCCCCTCACTGCAGCCTGATACAGATATTTCCTTAATGGGACTAATGGCGACGTTTGTTTTATCCCCCCAGTTAATTACCCCGACCTCCTGCAGTGCCTTATTGCCCCCATATTGAGTGACCGAGAGTGTCAGGGTTCGTACCCAGGGCAAATCACAGAGAATATGGTCTGTGCAGGATATCTGGAGGGGGGCAAGGATGCCTGTCAGGTCAGTATACAGGGGCCAATGCTGGATCTTTAAAGGAGAACTAAACCCTAAAAAAAATTGGACAAAAAATGTATTATTTTATATACTGAATTTATTGCACCAGCGATCAGCCAGGTATTCAAACTTTTGTATATATTGAGGGAAAAGCCCCGCACTACAACTCAAGTATAGGGCGCTCAATGTGTAATAATAATTAAAGCGAAGAAAAGAAAAAAGAACACATTTGACCTGGCACACCTATAAGTAACCATAAAAACAAATCTTTATTGTATTCCAAGTAAAAAGGTTTAAAATAAGGGGAAACAGGAAGGAGATTTAAAATCAATACCCTATACCTGAAAAAAGGTCACACTGACAGATCTGTAGGTCAAGATCTCTCTTTTGAGCTATTTCAGGGTTTGTTGCTATCTTGATTAAATCTAACAGGTAAGTAGCAAGTGTGTTACAAAACACCAATTCCTTGATTAAAATGGAGCGGACTTGTACTTTGTTGCAACAAATGTATCGGGTTCGCACCACTCAGATTAACTTGACAGAAGTAAGTATCCTAATCTATTTCCCACATTTTTTTATTATTGTGCTTCTTGTATTTCAGTTTTTGTATGTAATAATAAATAATACCACAGTTTGTGTGAGATTAAATGCTCACCAATTATTGATGTCCAGGTTGTGTATAAGTATGTATCTTGGTCACAACATACTATAACTAATAGTGTAACATATTATCCCCACACACCAATAAGTTTGTAAGATGTGTCATATTAGTGACATTGCTTTAGTTCAATATATCAGGTAAGTACCAAGTGCACTGGAAATCAAAGGAGTCCTGACTTCACCTTAAATAGTGGCCAGAATGCCACCATTAATTCACTGTATCAGGTAAGTGATAAATGTACTCGAGATCGAGCTACTCGGACTCCACCATAAGTAGTAGCTGAGCGCAAATAGTTTACGTAAGATTCTGACAATGGCGACATGACCTGTTTCCAGATACTTATACCTATTACACTGCAGGATAATATAAAGCCGTTGGGCAACGCTTGTTCCACGTAAGGTTAGTTGCTGACAAGACGTTAGTACCACCTATTCACCACTATTCATGGGGCACGCTGGTATTATAAAGTGTACTAACATCAAGCCCTCATAGTACCCAAAGTTTGGCAAATCCCACTAGGTGGCAAGTTACATCAAACTCTGCCTTGCTCATTACCCTGACTTAATCATACAGGAACAAAAGAGCAGTCCGGTACTTCCAATTCACAGCCCCAGTTATCCCCTTGAAAGTATCGTCTTGATGTCAAGGAGGGCAATTTGGTGATCTGGATGTTCGGCAATCGTTCAGCAACTAAACGGGCTAAGCCCACTATGAAACACTTCGTCAAGCCCGCAAGACGCCGGGCACGCGATCAACACCCAAAACTATTACTTCTCATTATTTGACTTCCGTTACTTTAACACTTGTGTATGGTATATTTATTAGTTGACTCACTTATAGATTTCAAGGCAAATTACTTTTATCGCTGTTCGGCTTTCCCCACTGCCCTGGTCGTACAGGGGGTGAATATTAAGTGCAGTACTACTGGTGCTTAGGCTACGGGCTCACACGGAGCTCGGACAGCTCCCAGCCGTTCAAATAACACGGAGCTCTGCCACCTCCCAGCCGTTCAGAATTACACGGAGCTCAGGCAGCTCCCAGTCCTTCCAAATAACACGGAGCTCGGACAGCTCCCAGTCCTTCCAAATAACACGGAGCTCAGGCAGCTCCCAGCCGTTCAGAATTACACGGAGCTCAGGCAGCTCCCAGCCGTTCAGAATTACACGGAGCTCAGGCAGCTCCCAGCCGTTCAGAATTACACGGAGCTCAGGCAGCTCCCAGCCGTTCAGAATTACACGGAGCTCAGACAGCCCCAACCGTCCGAAATCACCCGGAGCTCAGGCAGCTTTTTTTTGAGATTTGCCTTGATAAAGCTTTTAAGCGAAACGCGCGTCGGCGTTTATACCCTATACCTATGATCCTAGTGCCGAGGTAATAAATATTGAGTAGTAGGCACAAGGATCTTACTGACCTTAATTGTGGGGACGGTTTGTTGTATTCTTTGTGTGATGTGATACGGGACCGATTGGGTATCCTTCTGCTAACAATTCCTGTGCCGAGGTAAACTGTTTAAGTAGTAGGCACAGGAACACTGTTTCCCTAACTAACAATACAGATTAGCTGTTCGTGTCTGTGTTAATGTAGAACACAGTTTTAGTTGCTTTAATGCGATCCTGATGCCGAGGCACGAATATTGAGGTGCAGGCACGGAAGCACCAATTAAGGGTGTATTAGTTAACGGCTGGGAGCTGCCTGAGCTCCGGGTGATTTCGGATGGTTCGGGACTGTCTGAGCTCCGTGTAATTTTGAACGGCTGGGAGCTGTCCGAGCTCCGTGTGAGCCCGTAGCCTAAGCACCAGTAGTACTGCACTTAATATTCACCCCCTGTACGACCAGGGCAGTGGGGAAAGCCGAACAGCGATAAAAGTAATTTGCCTTGAAATCTATAAGTGAGTCAACTAATAAATATACCATACACAAGTGTTAAAGTAACGGAAGTCAAATAATGAGAAGTAATAGTTTTGGGTGTTGATCGCGTGCCCGGCGTCTTGCGGGCTTGACGAAGTGTTTCATAGTGGGCTTAGCCCGTTTAGTTGCTGAACGATTGCCGAACATCCAGATCACCAAATTGCCCTCCTTGACATCAAGACGATACTTTCAAGGGGATAACTGGGGCTGCGAATTGGAAGTACCGGACTGCTCTTTTGTTCCTGTATGATTAAGTCAGGGGTAATGAGCAAGGCAGAGTTTGATGTAACTTGCCACTAGTGGGATTTGCCAAACTTTGGGGTACTATGAGGGCTTGATGTTAGTACACTTTATAATACCAGCGTGCCCCATGAATAGTGGTGAATAGGTGGTACTAACGTCTTGTCAGCAACTAACCTTACGTGGAACAAGCGTTGCCCAACGGCTTTAATTATCCTGCAGTGTAATAGGTATAAGTATCTGGAAACAGGTCATGTCGCCATTGTCAGAATCTTACGTAAACTATTTGCGCTCAGCTACTACTTATGGTGGAGTCGAGTAGCTCGATCTCGAGTACATTTATCACTTACCTGATACAGTGAATTAATGGTGGCATTCTGGCCACTATTTAAGGTGAAGTCAGGACTCCTTTGATTTCCAGTGCACTTGGTACTTACCCGATATATTGAACTAAAGCAATGTCACTAATATGACACATCTTACAAACTTATTGGTGTGTGGGGATAATATGTTACACTATTAGTTATAGTATGTTGTGACCAAGATACATACTTATACACAACCTGGACATCAATAATTGGTGAGCATTTAATCTCACACAAACTGTGGTATTATTTATTATTACATACAAAAACTGAATACAAGAAGCACAATAATAAAAAAATGTGGGAAATAGATTAGGATACTTACTTCTGTCAAGTTTAATCTGAGTGGTGCGAACCCGATACATTTGTTGGCAACAAAGTACAAGTCCGGACTCCATTTTAATCAAGGAATTGGTGTTTTGTAACACACTTGCTACTTACCTGTTAGATTTAATCAAGATAGCAACAAACCCTGAAATAGCTCAAAAGAGAGATCTTGACCTACAGATCTGTCAGTGTGACCTTTTTTTCAGGTATAGGGTATTGATTTAAATCTCCTTCCTGTTTCCCCTTATTTTAACCTTTTTACTTGGAATACAATAAAGATTTGTTTTTATGGTTACTTATAGGTGTGCCAGGTCAAATGTGTTCTTTTTTCTTTTCTTCGCTTTAGGTATTCAAACTTGTCACAGGAGCTGCCCATCTTGGAAAGGGTCAGTGGCACCGCACATGCTCAGTGGTTCTGGGAAGCTTAGGGTCATCAACACTGGTTTTCTGAGCAGCCGTGGTACTAATTATCTGTATTATATTGGTGCCATTTATATTCTATCTATTAAGATCGGGTACATAGTGCATTTGTATCTTGTATATACGGTACATAGTGGCCATTTAATATCCTGTAGATATGACGGTAATACTTTGTGCCATTGATATTCTGTATATAGTATAGAATTTGTGCTCGACCGATTTACTATTTCGTGGCACTACTATTACGGTATAGTTGGTGCGCCAATTTATATTCTGTTATAAAGTACGGTAACATTGTGGCCATTTCTATTCTGTATATACGGTACATGTGTGCCATTTCTATTCTGTATATAGCGGAAATAGTGGTGCCATTTTATATTCTTGTAATATACGGTATATGCCGATTGGTTCTATTCTGTATATACGGTACATAGTGCCATTTAATATTCTTTGTATATACGGTGATGTGGCCATTTATATTCTGTATCATACGGCGTATAAATTGTGCATTCATATTCTGATTAGGTATAGTCGGTGTATATATTCTGTATATACGGTACATTGAGTGGCCAATGTTCGTATTCTGTTAATTTACGGTAATATTTCGTGCCATTTCTATTCCTGTATATACGGTAATTCCCTTGTGCCATTTCTATTCTCGTATATACGGTACAGAATAGTGCCATTTTATTCTGTAATATACGGTAATTGTGGCATTGTATATTCTGTATATACGGTGACATAAGTGCCATTTTATATTCTGTATATACGGTACATTGTGCATTTCTATTCTGTATATACGGTCTTTGTCGCCATTTCTATTCTGTATATACGGTATATTGTGCGCAATTCCTATATTCTGTATATACGGTTACATTGTGCTCGCATTTATATTCTGTATAATACGGTCAGCATACTTGTGCCATTTTATATCTGTATAAATAAAACCCCGGCGGGACGGTGAAATTACTTAACTTTTCTTGGTGCCCCCATTTGTAAAAAGATATTCTTGGTATATACGGTACATTGTGCCATTTCTATTCTGTATATACGGTATATGTGTGCCATTTCTATTCTGTATATACGGTATATAGTGCCATTTCTATTCTGTATATACGGTACATTGTGCCATTTCTATTCTGTATATACGGTACATTGTGCCATTTCTATTCTGTATATACGGTACATTGTGCCATTTCTATTCTGTATATACGGTACATTGTGCCATTTCTATTCTGTATATACGGTACATTGTGCCATTTATATTCTGTATATATGGTATATAGTGAGTGGGCCCCTAAGTGCAGCAGAAGAGAAGATGGGGGTCTACTGGGGGGATATAGTGGGGGGCTACTCGGGGGGATATATGGGGGGCTATGGGGGGTTATATGGGGGGCTACAGGGGGGATATATGGGGGGCTATGAGGGGGGGATATATGGGGGCTATGGGGGGGGTATATATGGGGGGCTACAGGGGGGATATATGGGGGGCTACGGGGGGGATATATGGGGGGCACAGGTCTTGCCGGGGGCTGGTACAGAAGCCCAAACCGTAATGCACAACATTTCTGCCCTCCTTCTGTAGTTTGGCTTTAGTTCTCCTTTAAGGGGGGGCTTCTCTGCTACATTTCATAGAAAAATGGTAACTGTCTTTCTATTGTCTTTATACACAAACTTCCCATTCAGCCAACAGACTAATAACCCTGAAGCCTTTCCATCATCTCTTCCTTTCCCAGTATCCCATTCCCAGTATACCCCCCATTCCTTATATCCCTCTCAGCCTAAGGAGCCCCCCCTCCCCAGAGCGCCCATCATTCCCAGTATATCCCTAATTCCCCCTCCCCAGAGCGTCCACCATTCCCAGTATATCCCTTATTCCCCCTCCCAGACAGTCGCCCACCATTCCCAGTATATCCCTAATTCCCCTCGTCCAGAGCGCCCACCATTCCCAGTATATCCCTTATTCCCCCTCCCCAGAGCGTCCACCATTCCAGTATATCCCTAATTCCCCTCCCAGAGCGCCCACCATTCCCAGTATATCCCTAATTCCCCCTCCCCAGAGCGCCCACCATTCCCAGTATATCCCTAATTCCGCCTCCCCAGAGCGCCCACCATTCCCAGTATATCCCTAAATTCCCCCTCCCCAGAGCGCCCACCATTCCCAGTATAATCCCCCTTATTCCCCCTCCCCAGAGCGTCCATCATTCCCAGTATATCCCTAATTCCCCCTCCCCAGAGCGCCCACCATTCCCAGTATATCCCTAATTCCCCCTCCCCAGAGCGCCCATCATTCCCAGTATATCCCTAATTCCCCCTCCCCAGAGCGCCCACCATTCCCAGTATATCCCTTATTCCCCTACCCAGAGCGTCCACCATTCCCAGTATATCCCTTATTCCCTCTCCCCAGTCTCATTCCCAGTATTTCCCTCATTCCCAGCCGAGCCCCTGTATCCACTACCCCCTCAGTCTCATTCGCAGTATTTCCCTCATTCCCAGCCGAGCCCCTGTATCCACTACCCCCTCAGTCTCATTCCCAGTATTTCCCTCTTTCCCAGCCGAGCCCCTGTATCCACTACCCCCTCAGTCTCATTCCCAGTATTTCCCTCTTTCCCAGCCGAGCCCCTGTATCCACTACCCCCTCAGTCTCATTCTCAGTATTTCCCTCTTTCCCAGCCGAGCCCTGTATCCACTACCCCTCAGTCTCATTCCCAGTATTTCCCTCTTTCCCAGCCGAGCCCCTGTATCCACTACCCCCTCAGTCTCATTCTCAGTATTTCCCTCTTTCCCAGCTGAGCCCCTGTATCCACTACCCCCTCAGTATCTTCCCAGTATTTCCCTCATTCCCAGCCAATCCCCTGTATCCACTACCCCCTCGGTCTCATTCCCAGTATTTCCCTCATTCCCAGCCGAGCCCCTGTATCCACTACCCCCTCAGTCTCATTCCCAGTATTTCCCTCATTCCCAGCCGAGCCCCTGTATCCACTACCCCCTCAGTCTCATTCCCAGTATTTCCCTCTTTCCCAGCCGAGCCCCTGTATCCACTACCCCCTCAGTCTCATTCCCTTCCCACATGTCGCTCTGTTATTCCCTAGGGAGACTCGGGGGGCCCCCTGGTGTGTAACGGGGAGCTGCAGGGAGTCGTATCGTGGGGTGAGGGCTGTGCCCATGCAGGGTACCCGGGAGTCTATACCAAGGTGTGTAACTATGGGGCATGGATTGGGCACAACATGGGCACTTACTGAATATGGAAAAATCATAAAGAAATAATAATAAAATTAAATTCCCAAAATGCTGAAATTGTGTTTGATTTTCCCCTCAAATAATGTCAGTGTTGACGGGGTTCAGATGGCGGGGGCCCCCCATCCAGCCGCAGCCCCCCTATTAATACAGCGCTGACATCTTACCCATTGTTCCACTGACTGGCACAGCATTTGCTTCAGTCCCTGCCCCTAGGAGCTGACACTCACACACCCTCGGGTCAGTACTATCAGGATATATATGTTTGGGGTGTGGAAAGTATTGGGGTGCCCGGAGGAACCCACATAAACTGATCCCCAGTGGCACGGTGGCATCGCCTCTGGCATAATCCATCCTGGCATCTACCCCACCCTATGCTCTTGGCCAGATGACTGTTTGGGAGGAATGAGACAAGTGGAAGGAATGAGACAGTTGGGAGGAATGAGACAGTTGGAAGGAATGAGACAATGGAAGACTGAGACAGTTGGGAGGAATGAGACAGTTGGCGAGGAATGAGACAGTTGGGAGGAATGAGACAAGTGGAAGGAATGAGACAGTTGGGAGGAATGAGACAGTTGGAAGGAATGAGACAATTGGAAGGAATGAGACAGTTGGGAGGAATGAGACAGTTGGGAGGAATGAGACAGTGGGAGGAATGAGACAGTTGGAAGGAATGAGACAATTGGAAGGAATGAGACAGTTGGGAGGAATGAGACAGTTGGAAGGAATGAGACAGTTGGGAGGAATGAGACAGTTGAGAGGAATGAGACAGTTGGGAGGAATGAGACAGTTGGGAGGAATGAGACAGTTGGAAGGAATGAGACAGTTAGAAGGAATGAGACAATTGGAAGGAATGAGACAGTTGGAAGGAATGAGACAGTTTGGGAGGAAGGGACAGTTGGGAGGAATGAGAGAGTTGGAAGGAATGAGACAGTTGGGAGGTTATGAGACAGTTGGGAGGAATGAGACAGTTGGAAGGAATGAGAGAGTTGGGAGGAATGAGACAGTTGGAAGGAATGAGACAGTTGGGAGGAATGAGACAGTTGGAGGAATGAGACAGTTGGAGGTATGAGACAGTTGGAGGAGGAATGGAGATGAGAGGTTGGGAGGAAGAGAGAGTTGGGAGGAATGAGAGAATTGGGAGGGAATGAGAGAGTTGGGAGGAATGAGACAATTGGAGGAATGAGACAGTTGGGAGGGTATGAGACAGTTTTGGGAGGAATGAGACAGTTGGGAGGTATGAGACAGTTGGGAGGAATGAGACAGTTGGGAGGAATGAGACAGTTGGGAGGAATGAGACAAGTGGAAGGAATGAGACAGTTGGGAGGAATGAGACAGTTGGGAGGAATGAGACAGTTGGAGGAATGAGACAGTTGGGAGGAATGAGACAGTTGGGAGGAATGAGACAGTTGGGAGGAATGAGACAGTTGGGAGGAATGAGACAGTTGGGAGGAATGAGACAGTTGGGAGGAATGAGACAGTTGGGAGGAATGAGACAGTTGAGAGGAATGAGACAGTTGGGAGGAATGAGACAGTTGGGAGGAATGAGACAGTTGGGAGGAATGAGACAGTTGGGAGGAATGAGACAGTTGGGAGGAATGAGACAGTTGAGAGGAATTAGACAGTTGGGGGTATGAGACAGTTGGGGGGTGGGATTAGCAGTGAGCCCCAATGTTTCTCTGCCCAAAGGGCGACATTTGCCAACGGGGCACAAAGAATCCCCAGAATCTGATCCCAGAAATCCATATGGGGGGGACCCTTTAACTAGAGGCCACACCCCCTTTGGTCAGGGAATGGGGGAGTCAGCAGCTGATTGGCCAGCTAATTGTAAGTGACAATTCTCATTTCATTTATCCCCTCATTCCCCCCAGGTTTCAGCCCCACCCCTTGCACCTTCTGGCCCTTTAAGGACCCCCCCTCCCCCCAGGCTGCTGCTCCTGTAACAGAGGGAACTTGAGCTCAGCTCTTACATAGGGATCTGGCGCCCTCTGCTGGGGGGAAAGGGAATATATTGGGGATGTAGTAACCAGTTCAGGAACGGGACCCTCCCCCTGCCCAGACTGGGGGTCTTACAGGGACAGGGATATTTATATTATTAGGGGCTGCACAGATATAACTAATAGTGAGCTCTGCGGCCGAGAGACCCTGTGTGTTATTGGTATTTATAGAGCTCTAACATATTCCGTAGCGCAGCACAGAAAGGGACTGAGAAACGACGGATGAACCAATGGGGGGGTGGGAATTAATTAGCCCCTGTGTGAATAACTACCCCACTCATTCCCCAGGGGGCACAGAAGGTAAGTACAGACCCCCATTGTGACCTGCTGCCCTCCTGCCCCCCTGGGGGGGGGTAATTACAAGGTTCTGCCCAAGTCAAGGTAACCCCTATATTGTGGTCATAACTATTTACCTCCAGTCATATTACCCATAGCGTTCCCCCCCCCCATAGCTTATTAGAGAGAGAGAGACCCCCCCCGCACAAGGGCTGGGTGTGGGGGGGCTACAAGCACAGAACAAGGAAATAGAAATACCCAAAGGGGTCAGGAGAAACTTTCCCCCATGCAGGGGGTGCCCCCCAGAGGGAATACGACCGGAGGCAAATAGTTGACCACCATATGGGGGGATACCTTAATGTGGGTATGGGGGGCAATGTTATAAACCCCTATTGCACTATTACAGTTTGTGCTCAGACTTCTCAGACTTGGGGTGCTCCCGCAGCCCCCCTATTTGCAGGCGGGGATCCCAACCTGACTCTCCAGCTGCCACAGATATTAAAGGGTTAAAGCACAAAAGACAAATTTGCCTTTTTCTCTATTTCCTGCCGCTCGTTGGGGAGGAAACGATGTGGGTTTGGGGGGGGGGGGGGACCCTCGTTAGGATAAATATAGAAATGTAAAGAGAAGTGATGGGGGGACGAGATGGACCAGTCGGTTCTGACTAATGATTCCTGGGTTTGGCTATGGGTGTAGCTGCCCGACTGGGCACAATATCCTTACTGCTCAGGGCTGGTACCGTGTCACCCAGTTCTGTGCTGTCTGGGCCCAATAGATCCGAGTGGGATGAACTATGATGTCAAAGGGGAAGGGGTGTGTTCCGCTGTGACATCACTAAGAAATATAAAAGGTCATCCAATGGCAGCAGCCACACAGCCGGGCATTGCTCAGACTTTGGGTATCGAGATTAAAGGGCACATCAGCCTATCGGAAAGTCTGAGACTGGGCCTGAGCCAATCAGATCCGTGACAGGTACCGCTGGGTATTGGGGTTATTTGGGGTTAGGGGGAGAGACCCCCATTTATTAATGGGATATAGGGGGAAAGTCTCTGGGAAGGGGAAAGGGCCAATCAGGGAACAGGGGGTTGTTTGTTCTTATTGCCCTCTGGGTGTGTAGGAAGCGCCGGTGCCCTGGATGTGCCACCCTGTGCCCTTGTAGGAAGCGCCGGTGCCCTGGATGTGCCACCCTGTGCCCTTGTAGGAAGCGCCGGTGCCCTGGATGTGCCACCCTGTGCCCTTGTAGGAAGCGCTGGTGCCATGGATGTGCCACCCTGTGCCCTTGTAGGAAGCGCTGGTGCCCTGGATGTGCCACCCTGTGCCCTTGTAGGAAGCGCCGGTGCCCTGGATGTGCCACCCTGTGCCCTTGTAGGAAGCGCCGGTGCCATGGATGTGCCACCCTGTGCCCTTGTAGGAAGCGCTGGTGCCCTGGATGTGCCACCCTGTGCCCTTGTAGGAAGCGCCGGCGCCATGGATGTGCCACCCTGTGCCCTTGTAGGAAGCGCTGGTGCCCTGGATGTGCCACCCTGTGCCCTTGTAGGAAGCGCTGGTGCCCTGGATGTGCCACCCTGTGCCCTTGTAGGAAGCGCTGGTGCCATGGATGTGCCACCCTGTGCCCTTGTAGGAAGCGCTGGTGCCATGGATGTGCCACCCTGTGCCCTTGTAGGAAGCGCCGGTGCCGTGGATGTGCCACCCTGTGCCCTTGTAGGAAGCGCTGGTGCCATGGATGTGCCACCCTGTGCCCTTGTAGGAAGCGCTGGTGCCCTGGATGTGCCACCTTGTGCCCTTGTAGGAAGCGCCGGTGCCGTGGATGTGCCACCCTGTGTCCTTGTAGGAAGCGCCGGTGCCCTGGATGTGCCACCCTGTGCCCTTGTAGGAAGCGCCGGTGCCCTGGATGTGCCACCCTGTGCCCTTGTAGGAAGCGCTGGTGCCATGGATGTGCCACCCTGTGCCCTTGTAGGAAGCGCTGGTGCCATGGATGTGCCACCCTGTGCCCTTGTAGGAAGTGCTGGTGCCCTGGATGTGCCACCCTGTGCCCTTGTAGGAAGCGCTGGTGCCCTGGATGTGCCACCCTGTGCCCTTGTAGGAAGCGCCGGTGCCCTGGATGTGCCACCCTGTGCCCTTGTAGGAAGTGCTGGTGCCCTGGATGTGCCACCCTGTGCCCTTGTAGGAAGTGCTGGTGCCCTGGATGTGCCACCCTGTGCCCTTGTAGGAAGCGCCGGTGCCCTGGATGTGCCACCCTGTGCCCTTTATATATATATTTATTTTATTCACTCCCCAGGGATTTGGGCAGAAGCAAATGATTTGTTTAATCTGAGAGAGAGACTTTGCGCTGTTCCCCACTGAGAGCCAATGGGAGAGGCCCCAGGGCCGGGCTTTCCATCCAACTCCCAGCAGCCCCACCTACAGGTTGAGGGGGGAACAGACGCCGAGTGCGAAGCCTCCCAGTTCTTTTTGTATGAGAGTGTAACGTTGTGGGGACAGGGGGGGCACCGTGGTACAGTCCTATGAGACCCCTTTACAAAAACCCCAGGGGAACGACTCAGAGGGGAAGTGAGTCTGGGGGTGGAGTTAGAGAGGGGGGGCGGGACTAAGAGGATGGGGCCCCACAATACACAGAAAGGAAGAGAGGTGGGTCAGTCCCAGTCTGTAGGGGGGAACTGAGGCTGAGGAGACGGATATAATTCAGGGTTTGGACCTGTTTATTCAACTGGATCAAATTCTGGTGCCGCTGTCACTGAGCTCCGCCCCCCCATATGCCATAGGGCAGAGATGGGCACTGAGAGCTGTTGCATCATGGGACAGGAACCATGTGATGTGCCCAATGTTTGTAGGGTCTGTATGGATCAGTTCCTTGGCCCAGAGGCTCTCGGCTTGAAAGTACTGGTGGCCCCAGGGCCAACTTAGACTGAATGGCTTGTGGCCCTTGGATTCAGGAGAAAAGATCTCAGGTCCCACCCAGAAGCTTTAGGCCAGATCTGCCCCCTACATTGGGTAATCAGTCTCTTTGCCCCCCGGGCTCAGTCTGTAGGGGGCAGTTCTTGCAACAGACTCCCACTCTGTGGAATTACCAAGCTTACTTCGGCCAAGGAACCATCCTCACAGTTCTGGGTAAGTTCTTGGCTCTGGGTCAAGCGGTTCTACAAAGGCAAGAGTGGCCCTCAAGCCCAAGGTTTCTTATAGAGTCTGAGAAAAGTCTGGAGTCCATGTGAGTGTGAGTATGAGTAGTAGGCTGCTAGTGTGAGTATGAGTAGTAGGCTGCTAGTGTGAGTATGAGTAGTAGGCTGCTAGTGTGAGTGTGAGTAGTAGGCTGCTAGTGTGAGTGTGAGTATGAGTAGTAGGCTGCTAGTGTGAGTGTGAGTAGTAGGCTGCTAGTGTGAGTATGAGTAGTAGGCTGCTAGTGTGAGTGATAAAACTTGGGTGCACTTGGCAGAGTTACCACCCAGTGTTGGCATGTTCCTCTGGGCATTACATGTTGGTGGGCAGAGGGGTGAGTGCCACCCTGGGGGGCTGGGGAGAATCAGGATCTCAGGAAACTGTATTGAGGGCAATTCTAACTGTCATGGCTGCACAGAATCTGGGGGTGTAGATACCCCATGGGGCAGGATGAGTGGGGCAGGTTTTCTGAGTGGGGCATTTCTCTGTGACAAACTCAGCAGCTCACTTTGGAGAAGGAACCATTCTCAGTGTTCTGGGTAAGTCCAACGCCATTACCTCCTGTCCAGGTGAGTGGGGTTCTAGGCTTCCGTAGCCAAATCTGGGCCAAACTGGATCTTATGACCCACATAAAGCCATTTAGATGATCAGTTTGGGGCAGTTCTGATGGACCCATGGAAGACTGGACTCACCACGTGGTGATAGTGGAATGGTTTGGGATATTGGGGAACCGTTCATGGTCCAAATCCCTTCAGTGCTCAATGGAGCATTTGTGCAGAGTGTTGCCAGCAGAATCCTGAGCGCAGACCATGTGGGGCACGTGTGTGGGGCACTTTTGCACAAGCCCTGTGCCAGTGTGTACGGGTCAGAACAGACTGTATTTTGGAGATGGCACCGTGGTCACAGTTCTAGGTAAGTCATGGTGGGAGAGGTTCCCTGTGGCACCGGTCCTGCTCTGGGTCTCTGGTTTGTTTGCCTGGTGAGTGTGAGTATGGAGCAATTGCTGGGGGGTCTCTGTATGTTCTGCCACTGCCTGGGGCATCTGTTGTAGCGGGTTGGTGTCTGTGCAATTGAAGCACTGCTGGGTGAGGGGATTGGGTTCAGCCAAGTAGCACTGTGTTTCTGGTGCCGCACAGACGTTTGGTGATGGGACTGTTCTATCTGTGCTGGGTAAGTCTTGGGGGTGACTGGGCAAGTACATGGGGAGGGGTGGCAATTATTTATAAAACCCATTATAGTGATGGGGTTGGTGCCCGGCCCAGAGTGATGGGGTTGGTGCCCGGCTCAGAGTGATGGGGTTGGTGCCCGGCCCAGAGTATGGGGTTGGTGCCTGGCCCAGAGTATGGGGTTGGTGCCCGGCCCAGAGTATGGGGTTGGTGCCCGGCCCAGAGTGATGGGGTTGGTGCCCGGCTCAGAGTATGGGGTTGGTGCCCGGCCCAGAGTGATGGGGTTGGTGCCCGGCTCAGAGTGATGGGGTTGGTGCCCGGCCCAGAGTATGGGGTTGGGTTGGTGCCCGGCCCAGAGTATGGGGTTGGGTTGGTGCCCGGCCCAGAGTACAGGGTGGGGTTGGTGCCCGGCCCAGAGTACGGGGGGATTATGTGCAGACGTGAGTCGGTGTGTTCCTACAACGCTCAGTACTTCGGGGAGGGCACGCTGCTCCATGTGATGGGTAAGTCGGTGCCAATGACTGGATGTGGATTGGGTGCCAGTTTGGGGCAATCAGTTGGTGCAGCCGACAGCCTGAGTGTGAGTGGGTTCATAGTCCATGAGTGAGAGGGACTGATAGTTGAGTATGAGTGGGAAGCCAGTAGTCTGTCAGTGTGGCTGAGTGTGAGTGTGAGTGTGCCTCAGTGAGGATTTAGTACGGCTGAATGCGGCTGTGACTAACGAGAGACAGTATTTTGGAGACGGCACAATCCTGACTGTTCTAGGTAAGAGGCTGAATTTATGTGAGTGTGAGCGAGAGTGAGAGACGGTGTTTGGTGTAAGAGGGGCAGTCAGTGAGTGTGAGTGCTCCTCAGTGAGTGTGAGTGAGGATTTAGCACGGCTCCTTGTGGCTGTGACTGGCAACAGACTGTATTTTGGAGACGGCACAGTCCTGACTGAATTTATATGTGAGTGTGAGTGAGAGACAGTCAGTGTGAGAGAGCCAATAAGTCTATATGTGAGAGAGGGGGCAGTCAGTGAGTGTGAGACAGTGAGTGAGTGTGAGACAGTGAGTGAGTGTGAGTGAGGATTTAGTACGGCTCAGTGTGACTGTGAATGCCGCAACACAGTATTTTGGAGACGGCACAGTCCTGACTGTTCTAGGTAAGAGGCTAAATTTATATGTGAGTGTGAGTGTGAGTGAGAGATGGTGTTTGGTATAAGAGGGGCAGTCAGCGAGTGTGAGTGCTCCTCAGTGAGTGTGAGTGAGGATTTAGCACGGCTCCTTGTGGCTGTGACTGGCAACAGACTGTATTTTGGAGACGGCACAATCCTGACTGTTCTAGGTAAGAGACTGAATTTATATGTGAGTGTGAGTGAGAGACAGTCAGTGTGAGAGAGACAATAAGTCTATATGTGAGAGAGGGGGCAGTCAGTGAGTGTGAGACAGTGAGTGAGTGTGAGACAGTGAGTGAGTGTGAGGATTTAGTACGGCTCAGTGTGACTGTGAATGCCGGAGCACAGTATTTTGGAGACGGCACAATCCTGACTGTTCTGGGTAAGAGACTGAATTTATATGTGAGTGTGAGTGAGACAGTGAGTGAGTGTGAGACAGTGAGTGAGTGTGAAACAGTGAGTGAGTGTGAGACAGTGAGTGAGTGTGAGACAGTGAGTGAGTGTGAGTGAGGATTTAGCACGGCTCCTTGTGGCTGTGAGTGCCGACAGACAGTATTTTGGAGACGGCACAATCCTGACTGTTCTGGGTAAGTGACTGTGACTTTCACCTCTTTAACCAATGAGAATTTGTCACTGTGAGTTTTAGTGTAACACAGGGGCAATCAGTGAGTGTGAGTGAAGGGTGTGAGTGAAGGTAAGTCAGTATGTGTGAGTGAGGGTAAGTCAGTATGTGTAAGTGAGGGTAAGTCAGTATGTGTGAGGGTGTCAGTATGCGTGAGTGTGAGTGAGGGTAAGTCAGTATGTGTGAGTGAGGGTGTCAGTATGTGTGAGTGTGAGTGAGGGTAAGTCAGTATGTGTGAGTGTGAGTGAGGGTAAGTCAGTATGTGTGAGTGAGGGTAAGTCAGTATGTGTGCCCGTACTCTCCATACTATCTATGCCAACCCATGCCCCCTATACTGCCCGTACTCTCCATATAATCTATGCCAACCCATGCCCCCTATACTGCCCGTACTCTCCATATAATCTATGCCAACCCATGCCCCCTATACTGCCCGTACTCTCCATATAATCTATGCCAAGACATGCCCCCTATACTGCCCATACTCTCCATATAATCTATGCCAAGCCATGCCCCCTATACTGCCCGTACTCTCCATATAATCTATGCCAAGCCATGCCCCCTATACTGCCCGTACTCTCCATATAATCTATGCCAAGACATGCCCCCTATACTGCCCGTACTCTCCATATAATCTATGCCAAGCCATGCCCCCTATACTGCCCGTACTCTCCATATAATCTATGCCAACCCATGCCCCCTATACTGCCCGTACTCTCCATATAATCTATGCCAACCCATGCCCCCTATACTGCCCGTACTCTCCATACTATCTATGCCAACCCATGCCCCCTATACTGCCCATACTCTCCATATAATCTATGCCAACCCATGCCCCCTATACTGCCCGTACTCTCCATACTATCTATGCCAACCCATGCCCCCTATACTGCCCATACACTCCATACTATCTATGCCAACCCATGCCCCCTATACTGCCCATACTCTCCATACTATCTATGCCAACCAATGCACCTATACTGCCTATACTCTCCATACTATCTATGCCAACCCATGCGCCCTATACTGCCCATACTCTCCATATTATCTATGCCAACCAATGCCCCCTATACTGCCCGTACTCTCCATACTATCTATGCCAACCCATGCCCCCTATACTCCCATACACTCCATACTATCTATGCCAACCCATGCCTCCTATACTGCCCGTACTCTCCATATAATCTATGCCAAGCCATGCCCCCTATACTGCCCGTACTCTCCATATAATCTATGCCAAGACATGCCCCCTATACTGCCCGTACTCTCCATATAATCTATGCCAACCCATGCCCCCTATACTGCCCATACTCTCCATATAATCTATGCCAACCCATGCCCCCTATACTGCCCGTACTCTCCATACTATCTATGCCAACCCATGCACCCTATACTGCCCATACTCTCCATATTATCTATGCCAACCCATGCCCCCTATACTGCCCATACTCTCCATACTATCTATGCCAACCCATGCCCCCTATACTGCCCATACTCTCCATATAATCTATGCCAACCCATGCCCCCTATACTGCCCGTACTCTCCATACTATCTATGCCAACCCATGCCCCCTATACTGCCTATACTCTCCATACTATCTATGCCAACCCATGCGCCCTATACTGCCCATACTCTCCATATAATCTATGCCAACCCATGCCCCCTATACTGCCCATACTCTCCATATTATCTATGCCAACCCATGCCCCCTATACTGCCCGTACTCTCCATACTATCTATGCCAACCCATGCCCCCTATACTCCCATACACTCCATACTATCTATGCCAACCCATGCCCCTATACTGCCCATACTCTCCATATAATCTATGCCAAGCCATGCCCCCTATACTGTCCGTACTCTCCATATAATCTATGCCAAGCCATGCCCCCTATTCTGCCCATACTCTCCATATTATCTATGCCAACCCATGCCCCCTATACTGCCCGTACTTTCCATATAATCTATGCCAAGCCATGCCCCCTATACTGCCCGTACTCCCCATATTATCTATGCCAACCCATGCCCCCTATACTGCCCGTACTCTCCATATAATCTATGCCAACCCATGCCCCCTATACTGCCCATACTCTCCATATAATCTATGCCAACCCATGCCCCCTATACTGCCCGTACTCTCCATACTATCTATGCCAACCCATGCCCCCTATACTGCCTATACTCTCCATACTATCTATGCCAACCCATGCGCCCTATACTGCCCATACTCTCCATATAATCTATGCCAACCCATGCCCCCTATACTGCCCATACTCTCCATATTATCTATGCCAACCCATGCCCCCTATACTGCCCGTACTCTCCATACTATCTATGCCAACCCATGCCCCCTATACTCCCATACACTCCATACTATCTATGCCAACCCATGCCCCCTATACTGCCCATACTCTCCATATAATCTATGCCAAGCCATGCCCCCTATACTGCCCATACTCTCCATATAATCTATGCCAACCCATGCCCCCTATACTGCCCATACTCTCCATATAATCTATGCCAACCCATGCCCCCTATACTGCCCATACTCTCCATGTAATCTATGCCAACGCATGCCCCCTATACTGCCCATACTCTCCATATAATCTATGCCAACCCATGCCCCCTATACTGCCCGTACTCTCCATTGAATCTATGCCAACCCATGCCCCCTATACTGCCCATACTCTCCATACTATCTATGCCAACCCATGCCCCTATACTGCCCGTACTCTCCATATAATCTATGCCAAGCCATGCCCCCTATTCTGCCCATACTCTCCATATTATCTATGCCAACCCATGCCCCCTATACTGCCCGTACTCTCCATATAATCTATGCCAAGCCATGCCCCCTATTCTGCCCATACTCTCCATATTATCTATGCCAACCCATGCCCCCTATACTGCCCGTACTCTCCATATAATCTATGCCAAGCCATGCCCCCTATTCTGCCCATACTCTCCATATTATCTATGCCAACCCATGCCCCCTATACTGCCTGTACTCTCCATATAATCTATGCCAAGCCATGCCCCCTATACTGCCCGTACTCCCCATATTATCTATGCCAACCCATGCCCTCTATACTGCCCGTACTCTCCATACTATCTATGCCAACCCATGCCCCCTATACTGCCCATACTCTCCATACTATCTATGCCAACCCATGCCCCTATACTGCCCATACTCTCCATACTATCTATGCCAACCCATGCCCCCTATACTGCCCATACTCTCCATACTATCTATGCCAAGCCATGCCCCCTATACTGCCCATACTCTCCATACTATCTATGCCAAGCCATGCCCCCTATACTGCCCATACTCTCCATACTATCTATGCCAACCCATGCCCCCTATACTGCCCATACTGTCCATACATCTATGCCAAGCCATGCCACCCATATAACATTACAATGCCAGGCTTCTAGCGGTGCCAGTTCCTGCCCTGTGAGAGTTGGCAGGAGGGGAGGCTTGGGGTATGGCCCCCTGAGATGCCAGTAGCAGATGGTATTAATGCCAAGTACCCGTATAACACACCCTGGGGGGGGCTTTTTGTGCTGCAATGTAACAATGTGGGGCTGGGGCAGCACCATGATACATATCAGTGCCAGCTCTTTACATGAAACTGGGGCAGCCCGTGTGGCACCATATGAATGATTTACCCTGGCAGCGCCCGCCCTGTGCCCTGTATCCTGGGGGGCATTGCTATAGGTACCCCAGGGCAGGTAGCATATGGACTTTAGTGCCCAGTCTGGGGGAGGAGCCCAGGTCCCGGGGCCGGGGGGTATCTCCCCATAGATAGAGTTGAGTGGGGGGGTTTTGGGCTGGGGGTGCATCTCTGTGCAAACACTGCCGCTTACTTTGGGGAAGGGACCATCCTCTCTGTACTGGGTAAGTCTGGCGGTGGGGCAGGGGCAACTGGGGGAGAGTGGGGGGGTATCCTCTCTGTACTGGGTAAGTCTGGCGGTGGGGCAGGGGCAACTGGGGGAGAGTGGGGGGGTATCCTCTCTGTACTGGGTAAGTCTGGCGGTGGGGCAGGGGCAACTGGGGGAGAGTGGGGGGGTATCCTCTCTGTACTGGGTAAGTCTGGCAGTGGGGCAGGGGCAACTGGGGGAGAGTGGGGGGGCATCCCCTCTGTACTGGGTAAGTCTGGCAGTGGGGCAGGGGCAACTGGGGGAGAGTGGGGGGTATCCTCTCTGTACTGGGTAAGTCTGGCGGTGGGGCAGGGGCAACTGGGGGAGAGTGGGGGGGTATCCTCTCTGTACTGGGTAAGTCTGGCGGTGGGGCAGGGGCAACTGGGGGAGAGTGGGGGGGTATCCTCTCTGTACTGGGTAAGTCTGGCGGTGGGGCAGGGGGCAACTGGGGGAGAGTGGGGGGGTATCCTCTCTGTACTGGGTAAGTCTGGCAGTGGGGCAGGGGCAACTGGGGGAGAGTGGGGGGGTATCCTCTCTGTACTGGGTAAGTCTGGCAGTGGGGCAGGGGCAACTGGGGGAGAGTGGGGGGGGTATCCTCTCTGTACTGGGTAAGTCTGGCAGCGGGGCAGGGGCAACTGGGGGAGAGTGGGGGGGTATCCTCTCTGTACTGGGTAAGTCTGGCAGTGGGGCAGGGGCAACTGGGGGAGAGTGGGGGGGCATCCTCTCTGTACTGGGTAAGTCTGGCAGTGGGGCAGGGGCAACTGGGGGAGAGTGGGGGGGGTATCCTCTCTGTACTGGGTAAGTCTGGCAGTGGGGCAGGGGCAACTGGGGGAGAGTGGGGGGGCATCCTCTCTGTACTGGGTAAGTCTGGCAGTGGGGCAGGGGCAACTGGGGGAGAGTGGGGGGGGGTATCCCCTCTGTACTGGGTAAGTCTGGCAGTGGGGCAGGGGCAACTGGGGGAGAGTGGGGGGGGTATCCTCTCTGTACTGGGTAAGTCTGGCAGCGGGGCAGGGGCAACTGGGGGAGAGTGGGGGGGCATCCTCTCTGTACTGGGTAAGTCTGGCGGTGGGGCAGGGGCAACTGGGGGAGAGTGGGGGGGTATCCTCTCTGTACTGGGTAAGTCTGGCAGCGGGGCAGGGGCAACTGGGGGAGAGTGGGGGGGCATCCTCTCTGTACTGGGTAAGTCTGGCAGCGGGGCAGGGGCAACTGGGGGAGAGTGGGGGGGCATCCTCTCTGTACTGGGTAAGTCTGGCAGCGGGGCAGGGGCAACTGGGGGAGAGTGGGGGGGTATCCTCTCTGTACTGGGTAAGTCTGGCAGCGGGGCAGGGCAACTGGGGGAGAGTGGGGGGGCATCCTCTCTGTACTGGGTAAGTCTGGCAGCGGGGCAGGGGCAACTGGGGGAGAGTGGGGGGGTATCCTCTCTGTACTGGTTGAGTCTGGCAGTGGGGCAGGGGCAACTGGGGGAGAGTGGGGGGGTATCCTCTCTGTACTGGGTAAGTCTGGCAGTGGGGCAGGGGCAACTGGGGGAGAGTGGGGGGGGTATCCTCTCTGTACTGGGTAAGTCTGGCGGTGGGGCAGGGGCAACTGGGGGAGAGTGGGGGGGGGGTATCCTCTCTGTACTGGGTGAGTCTGGCAGTGGGGCAGGGGCAACTGGGGGAGAGTGGGGGGGGGTATCCTCTCTGTACTGGGTGAGTCTGGCAGTGGGGCAGGGGCGACTGGGGGAGAGTGGGGGGGTATCCTCTCTGTACTGGGTGAGTCTGGCAGTGGGGCAGGGGCAACTGGGGGAGAGTGGGGGGGGTATCCTCTCTGTACTGGGTAAGTCTGGCGGTGGGGCAGGGGCAACTGGGGGAGAGTGGGGGGGGGGTATCCTCTCTGTACTGGGTGAGTCTGGCAGTGGGGCAGGGGCAACTGGGGGAGAGTGGGGGGGGTATCCTCTCTGTACTGGGTGAGTCTGGCAGTGGGGCAGGGGCAACTGGGGGAGAGTGGGGGGGGGTATCCTCTCTGTACTGGGTAAGTCTGGCAGTGGGGCAGGGGCAACTGGGGGAGAGTGGGGGGGGTATTTATGCACCAGTGTGGGGCTGTGACTGCCGGCAGCAAGGTTACATTTGGGGAAGGGACCCCCCTCCATGTACTGGGTGAGTCTGGTTCTGTTGGATCCCTTCCCGAGTGCTGTGAGTGGGAGATCCAGTTGCATCGGATTGATTTGCTGATAATGTGGGTGCTGATTGGGGTGCTGATTGGGGTGCTGATTGGAGGTGCAGATTGGGGGTGCTGATTGGGCAGGCCCATTGCCAGGGGCAGTAGGTTTGGGTCGGCCCAGAGGTTTTGGTGCTGCCGGCTGCCGCTGTGAGTGACAGAGCTCAGTACTTCGGGGAGGGCACTTGGCTGGCAATTTTGGGTGAGTTGCTTCTCTCTTCCCCTGAATTACCCCCCCCGATTATAATTTCCCTCTATTTAATGAACCCCCCTCCCCCCATCGGAAGAACCTGAAGGGACTTGCACCTTAATGTGACATATTGTTACCCCCAGGGGGTTATTATCTACAGTAACATATTCCCATGGGGGTTATTATCTGTGAGTAACATACTCCCATGGGGGTTATTATCTACAGTAACATATTCCCCTGGGGGGGTTATTATCTACAGTAATATATTCCAATGGGGGTTATTATCTGTGTGTAACATACTCTCATGGGGGGGTTATTATCTACAGTAACATTCCCCTGGGGGGGTTATTATCTACAGTAACATATTCCCATGGGGGTTATTATCTGTGTGTAACATACTCTCATGGGGGGGTTATTATCTACAGTAACATATTCCCATGGGGGTTATTATCAGTGTGTAACATACTCTCATGGGGGGGTTATTATCTACAGTAACATATTCCCATGGGGGGGTTATTATCTACAGTAACATTCCCCTGGGGGGGTTATTATCTACAGTAACATATTCCCATGGGGGTTATTATCTGTGTGTAACATACTCTCATGGGGGGTTATTATCTACAGTAACATATTCCCATGGGGGTTATTATCTGTGTGTAACATACTCCCATGGGGGGGTTATTATCTACAGTAACATATTTCCATGGGGGGGGTTATTATCTACAGTAACATATTCCCCTGGGGGTTATTATCTGTGTGTAACATACTCCCATGGGGGGGTTATTATCTACAGTAACATATTCCCATGGGGGGGTTATTATCTACAGTAACATATTCCCATGGGGGTTATTATCTGTGTGTAACATACTCTCATGGGGGGGTTATTATCTACAGTAACATTCCCCTGGGGGGGTTATTATCTACAGTAACATATTCCCCTGGGGGTTATTATCTGTGTGTAACATATTCCCATGGGGGGGTTATTATCTACAGTAACATATTCCCCCAGGGGGTTATTATCTACAGTAACATATTCCCATGGGGGTTATTATCTGTGTGTAACATACTCTCATGGGGGGGTTATTATCTACAGTAACATTCCCCTGGGGGGGTTATTATCTACAGTAACATATTCCCATGGGGGTTATTATCTGTGTGTAACATACTCTCATGGGGGGGTTATTATCTACAGTAACATTCCCCTGGGGGGGTTATTATCTACAGTAACATATTCCCATGGGGGTTATTATCTGTGTGTAACATACTCCCATGGGGGGGTTATTATCTACAGTAACATATTCCCATGGGGGGGTTATTATCTACAGTAACATATTCCCCTGGGGGTTATTATCTGTGTGTAACATACTCTCATGGGGGGGGGGGGGGGTTATTATCTCCAGTAACATATTCCCCTGGGGGTTATTATCTGTGTGTAACATACTCTCATGGGGGGTTATTATCTCCAGTAACATATTCCCCTGGGGGTTATTTACTGTGCATGACAAATTTTATAGATTATCTATCTGTTTGACTGTCTGTCTGTCTATCTATCTATCTATCTGTCTGTCTGTCTGTCTGTCTGTCTGTCTGTCTGTCTGTCTGTCTGTCTATCTATCTATCTATCTATCTATCTATCTACTGTATCTATCTGTCTATCTATCTATCTATCTATCTATCTATCTATCTATCATCTATCTATCTATCTATCATCTATCTATCTATCATCTATCTATCTATCATCTATCTATCTATCTATCTATCTATCTATCTGTCTGTTTATTCCGCCCAAGTGTGACCGGGCCAATGGCTTTTGCCTGTCTGTCTGTCTGTCTGTCTGTCTGTCTGTCTGTCTGTCTGTCTATCTATCTATCTATCTGTCTGTCTGTCTGTCTGTCTGTCTGTCTGTCTGTCTGTCTGTCTGTCTACCTATCTATCTATCTATCTATCTATCTGTGTATCTATCTATCTATCTATCTATCTATCTATCTATCTATCATCTATCTTTGTATCTATCTACCTATCTATCTATCTATCTATCTATCTATCTGTTTATTCCGCCCAAGTGTGACTGGGCCAATGGCTTTTGCCTTTTCTAGAAAAAGGCCAGGAGCGGCTGGAGCCCAAAGTGTCGATCTTCCGGCCGGACCCCCAGGAGCTGTCGGCCCATGGCTACCTGTCCCTGGTGTGCGTGGCCAGTGGCTTCTTCCCAGAACACGTGGAGCTGAGTTGGTTGGTGAATGGGAACCCGCGGGAGGGGAGCCGGGGCAAAGCCTGGAGAGTGGGGGAGACCTACTCAATGAGTAGCCGCCTCAGCCTCACCAAGGAGCAGTATTACAATACGGAGAACTCGTTCCAATGTTCCGCCGGGTTCCGAGGGGAAAGCAAAGTGGCGACCGACTCCGTCAGCGGAGAGAAAGGTAAGGAGACTGGGGTTAGGCTGGGGCCCTCCGGCTGTGACCCCAATATTAGACATTGAAAAATAAATGGGAATTGGGGACCCCAGGGCAGGGGGGAATGGGGGGCAATAGGTTGGGGGGCTGAAGTTAATACCATTGGCCAATAGTAATTCCTGCCTATAATCATTCGCATAAATGGGCGTATTGTACCCAGAGCCCAACCAACCAATCACAGCACTAACCAACCAATCACAGCCCAACCAACCTATCACAGCCCTAACCAACCTATCACAGCCCAACCAACCTATCACAGCCCTAACCAACCTATCACAGCCCTAACCAACCTATCACAGCCCTAACCAACCTATCACAGCCCAACCAACCTATCACAGCCCTAACCAACCTATTACAGCACTAACCAACCAATCACAGCCCTAACCAACCAATCACAGCCCTAACCAACCTATCACAGCCCAACCAACCTATCACAGCCCTAACCAACCTATCACAGCCCAACCAACCTATCACAGCCCTAACCAACCAATCACAGCCCTAACCAACCAACCACAGCACTAACCAACCAACCACAGCACTAACCAACCAATCACAGCACTAACCAACCAATCACAGCCCTAACCAACCAATCACAGCCCTAACCAACCAATCACAGCCCTAACCAACCAATCACAGCCCTAACCAAACTATCACAGCCCTAACCAACCTATCACAGCCCTAACCAACCTATCACAGCCCTAACCAACCAATCACAGCCCTAACCAACCAATCAAAGCACTAACCAACAGGGCCGGATTTCTCTTTGGTGCGCCCCGAGGCCGCCCCTGTGGGAGTCCCCCATGCGCATGCGCGAACGCGTACCCCAGTGCGCATGCGCAAACACGCCCCCGGTGCGCATGCGCAAGCGCGCCCCCATTGCGCATGCGCAAAGGGCCAGCTCCCCATTGCGCATGCGCAAAGCGCCAGCGCATGCGCGAACGCTCTTTTTAACTCCCATACGGAGCAGTGGGGAGAGGTCCTGACTGCTCCGTATGGGAGCAAAATTAAAAAATGTTCTTGCGGCGGGGCGGCATGCCGCCCCTAAACTTCTGCCGCCCTAGGCCCGGGCCTTTGTGGCCTCTCCACAAATCCGGGCCTGCTAACCAAACTATCACAGCCCTAACCAACCTATCACAGCCCTAACCAACCTATCACAGCCCTAACCAACCTATCACAGCCCTAACCAACCTATCACAGCCCTAACCAACCTATCACAGCCCTAACCAACCTATCACAGCCCTAACCAACCTATCACAGCCCTAACCAACCTATCACAGCCATAACCAACCTATCACAGCCCTAACCAACCTATCACAGCCCTAACCAACCAATCACAGCCCTAACCAACCAATCACAGCCCTAACCAACCAATCACAGCACTAACCAACCAATCACAGCACTAACCAACCAATCACAGCCCTAACCAACCAATCACAGCACTAACCAACCAATCACAGCACTAACCAACCAATCACAGCACTAACCAACCTATCACAGCCCTAACCAACCAATCACAGCACTAACCAATCCTTCTTTGTCTCTGTCTTTTCACAGATTGCGGAGTTTCCCCCGGTGAGTGTGAAATTACCCAGCAGGCACCATGGTACAGAGATAGGGCCCCGGGCCCCTGGGATCCCTTATTGTTAGAATGTTGCCCCACCCGGGGCAGTTGCCTCTCACACCTGCCCTGTCTCTTCCAGATGAGTTGAAGCGGTTGGTGAATAACGGGGTTCTCTCCTATATCCTCATCCTGTGCAAGAGCGCCCTCTATGGGCTCATCGTCACCGCTGTCATCTGGCGGAAAAAGGTGAGATTGCCCTGCCCCCCAAAACTGCCCCAGCCCTTACATCCCAGCCCCCCAAAACTGCCCCAGCCCTTACATCCCAGCCCCCCCAAAACTGCCCCAGCCCTTACATCCCAGCCCCTCAAAACTGCCCCATTCCTTACCATTCCAGCCCCCCAAACTGCCCCATTCCTTACCATTCCAGCCCCAGAAATAACTACCCCATTCCTTACATCCCAGCCCCCCAAAACTGCCCCATTCCTTACCATTCCAGCCCCCCAAAACTGCCCCATTCCTTACCATTCCAGCTCCCCAAAACTGCCCCATTCCTTCCCATTCCAGCCCCAGAAATAACTACCCCATTCCTTACATCCCAGCCCCCTAAAACTGCCCCATTCCTTACCATTCCAGCCCCCCAAACTGCCCCATTCCTTACCATTCCAGCCCCAGAAATAACTACCCCATTCCTTACATCCCAGCCCCCCAAAACTGCCCCATTCCTTACCATTCCAGCCCCCCAAAACTGCCCCATTCCTTACCATTCCAGCCCCCCAAAACTGCCCCATTCCTTACCATTCCAGCCCCCCAAAACTGCCCCATTCCTTACCATTCCAGCCCCCCAAAACTGCCTCATTCCTTACCATTCCTTCCCCCCAAAACTACCCCATTCCTTACCATTCCAGCACCCCAAAACTACCCCATTCATTACCATTCCAGCACCCCAAAACTACCCCATTCCTTACCATTCCAGCCCCAGAAATAACTACCCCATTCCTTACCATTCCAGCCCCCCAAACTACCCCATTCCTTACCATTCCAGCACCCCAAAACTACCCCATTCCTTACCATTCTATCCCCAGAAATAACTACCCCATTCCTTACCATTCCAGCCCCCCAAAACTACCCCATTCCTTACCATTCCAGCACCCCAAAACTACCCCATTCCTTACCATTCTATCCCCAGAAATAACTACCCCATTCCTTACCATTCCAGCCCCCCAAAACTACCCCATTCCTTACCATTCCAGCCCCCCAAAATTACTCCATTCCTTACCATTCCAGCCCCCCAAAACTGCCCCATTCCTTACCATTCCAGCCCCCCAAAATTGCCCCATTCCTTACCATTCCAGCCCCCCAAAACTACCCCATTCCTTACCATTCCAGCCCCCCAAAACTGCCCCATTCCTTACCATTCCAGCCCCCCAAAATTGCCCCATTCCTTACAATCCCAGCCCCCCAAACTACCCCATTCCTTACAATCCCAGCCCCCCAAACTGCCCCATTCCTTACAATCCCAGCCCCCCAAACTGCCCCATTCCTTACAATCCCAGCCCCAGAAATAACTACCCCATAACTAACCAAATACTGTAAAAAATCACCACTGTGTCCGTCACAACAGAAAACTGACTGACATTCCCAGAATTCCCCTTTCTACTCACCTCTATGTGCTTCCTCCATTCACTCCCTCACTCACTCACTCACTCACATACTCACTCCCTCACTCACATACTCACTCCCTCACTCACTCACATACTCACTCCCTCACTCACATACTCACTCCCTCACTCCCTCACTCAATCATTTACTTACTCATTTACTTACTCACTCACTCATTCACTCACTCATTCACTCACTCATTCACTCACTCACTCACTCATTTACTTACTCATTTACTTACTCACTCATTCACATACTCACTCACTCACTTACTCACTCACTCACTCATTCACTCATTCACTCACTCATTCACTCACTCACTCACTCACTCATTCACTCACTCATTCACATACTCACTCATTCACTCACTCACATACTCACTCATTCACTCACTCATTTACTTACTCACTCATTCAAATACTCACTAATTCACTCAATCATGTACTCACTCACTCACATACTCACTCACTCACATACTCACTCACATACTCACTCACTCACATACTCACTCACTCACATACTCACTCATTCAAATACTCACTCATTCATTCACTCACTCATTCACATACTCACTCATTTACTTACTCATTTACTTACTCAATCACTCACTCATTCACTCACTCATTTACTCACTCACTCATTTACTTACTCACTCATTCACATACTCACTCATTCACATACTCACTCATCCACTCACTCACTCACTCACATACTCACTCACACACATACTCACTCACTCACAGACTCACTCACTCACATACTCACATACTCACTCACTCACATACTCACTCACTCACATACTCACTCATTCAAATACTCACTCATTCACTCACTCATTCACATACTCACTCACTCACATACTCATTCACTCGCTCTATTTCCCATCAGGCAAGTGCAAGCTCCTATTAGAAGGTGCAGGAGAGACAGAGATTTGGCTTCCTGCGAGAGATGTGACCGCCCAGCAAGTGACCAGAGAGAGTTTGGCCCCAGGATGGGGGAACAGAGGGGCCCCAGGGTGGGGGGATCATGGGGGGCCCCAGGATGGGGGAACAGAGGGGCCCCAGGGTGGGGGGATCATGGGGGGCCCCAGGATGGGGGAACAGAGGGGCCCCAGGGTGGGGGGATCATGGGGGGCCCCAGGGTGGGGGAACAGAGGGGCCCCAGGGTGGGGGGATCATGGGGGGCCCCAGGGTGGGGGAACAGAGGGGCCCCAGGGTGGGGGGATCATGGGGGGCCCCAGGGTGGGGGAACAGAGGGGCCCCAGGATGGGGGAACAGAGGGGCCCCAGGGTGGGGGAACAGAGGGGCCCCAGGGTGGGGGGATCATGGGGGGCCCCAGGGTGGGGGAACAGAGGGGCCCCAGGGTGGGGGGATCATGGGGGGCCCCAGGGTGGGGGGATCATGGGGGGCTGCCACTTGCACTGTTTATTCCTGTTGTGTCTGTACTCATTATATCCTGCTTAATAAAAACACATTTACCTGAAGGAATTCTGTGTCCGTCTGTCAGTGCTTGGTGCTCCGCCCCCATTGCCTTACAGGGGGCCTATTGAGTGTAGCAGTGGGTGTGGCTACAGCATATGGCTCCATCTCCAATGGGTTTGTCAGTTTGTGAATTTACTTTAGGGATAAGTATAAAGTTGTGCCCAGTACATATCATCAGAGTAAGGGTAAGTGTGAGGGTTAGAGTTAGAGTTAGAGTAAGTGTGAGAGTTAGAGTTAGGGTGAGGTAGAGGGTTAGAGTTAGGGTTAGGGTTAGAGTTAGGGTACGGCTGAAGGTTAGAGTTAGGGTTAGGGTTAGAGTTAGGGTGAGGTAGAGGGTTAGGGATAGGGTTAGGGTTAGGAATGTCTCCTGGAAATTAACCCTTACCCTAGTGGGATGTCTCCTGGAAACTAACCGTTACCCTAGTGGGATGTCTCCTGGAAACTAACCGTTACCCTAGTGGGATGTCTCCTGGAAACTAACCGTTACCCTAGTGGGATGTCTCCTGGAAACTAACCCTTACCCTAGTGGGATGTCTCCTGGAAACTAACCGTTACCCTAGTGGGATGTCTCCTGGAAACTAACCCTTACCCTAGTGGGAGGTCTCCTGGAAACTAACCCTTACCCTAGTGGGATGTCTCCTGGAAACTAACCCTTACCCTAGTGGGATGTCTCCTGGAAACTAACCCTTACCCTAGTGGGATGTCTCCTGGAAACTAACCCTTACCCTAGTGGGAGGTCTCCTGGAAACTAACCCTTACCCTAGTGGGAGGTCTCCTGGAAATTAACCCTTACCCTAGTGGGATGTCTCCTGGAAACTAACCCTTACCCTATTGGGATGTCTCCTGGAAACTAACCCTTACCCTATTGGGATGTCTCCTGGAAATTAACCCTTACCCTAGTGAGATGTCTCCTGGAAACTAACCCTTACCCTAGTGGGAGGTCTCCTGGAAATTAACCCTTACCCTAGTGAGATGTCTCCTGGAAACTAACCCTTACCCTAGTGGGATGTCTCCTGGAAACTAACCCTTACCCTAGTGGGATGTCTCCTGGAAACTAACCCTTACCCTAGTGGGATGTCTCCTGGAAACTAACCCTTACCCTAGTGGGATGTCTCCTGGAAACTAACCCTTACCCTAGTGGGATGTCTCCTGGAAACTAACCCTTACCCTAGTGGGATGTCTCCTGGAAACTAACCCTTACCCTAGTGGGATGTCTCCTGGAAACTAACCCTTACCCTAGTGAGATGTCTCCTGGAAACTAACCCTTACCCTAGTGGGATGTCTCCTGGAAACTAACCCTTACCCTAGTGGGATGTCTCCTGGAAACTAACCCTTACCCTAGTGGGATGTCTCCTGGAAACTAACCCTTACCCTAGTGAGATGTCTCCTGGAAACTAACCCTTACCCTAGTGGGATGTCTCCTGGAAACTAACCCTTACCCTAGTGGGATGTCTCCTGGAAACTAACCCTTACCCTAGTGGGATGTCTCCTGGAAACTAACCCTTACCCTAGTGGGAGGTCTCCTGGAAACTAACCCTTACCCTAGTGGGAGGTCTCCTGGAAACTAACCCTTACCCTAGTGGGAGGTCTCCTGGAAACTAACCCTTACCCTAGTGGGATGTCTCCTGGAAACTAACCCTTACCCTAGTGGGATGTCTCCTGGAAACTAACCCTTACCCTAGTGGGAGGTCTCCTGGAATGGAACCCTTACCCTAGTGGGATGTCTCCTGGAAACTAACCCTTACCCTAGTGGGAGGTCTCCTGGAATGGAACCCTTACCCTAGTGGGATGTCTCCTGGAAACTAACCCTTACCCTAGTGGGATGTCTCCTGGAAACTAACCCTTACCCTAGTGGGAGGTCTCCTGGAATGGAACCCTTACCCTAGTGGGATGTCTCCTGGAAACTAACCCTTACCCTAGTGGGAGGTCTCCTGGAATGGAACCCTTACCCTAGTGGGAGGTCTCCTGGAAATTAACCCTTACCCTAGTGGGATGTCTCCTGGAAACTAACCCTTACCCTAGTGGGATGTCTCCTGGAAACTAACCCTTACCCTAGTGGGAGGTCTCCTGGAATGGAACCCTTACCCTAGTGGGATGTCTCCTGGAAACTAACCCTTACCCTAGTGGGAGGTCTCCTGGAATGGAACCCTTACCCTAGTGGGATGTCTCCTGGAAACTAACCCTTACCCTAGTGGGAGGTCTCCTGGAATGGAACCCTTACCCTAGTGGGAGGTCTCCTGGAATGGAACCCTTACCCAACCTGTGTTTCCCTGAAATTAACTTAATCTAGGTAGGGAAAGTAACCCAACAAGACTCCTTCTGGAAGTTTATACTAACCCCAACATCCCATTTGCTAAGACTTATTGTCACTATAAATGGCAAAGAGTTACTTAAATATATTCTAATTTCCTAGTTTTTTTGTTGAGGAGATGTCACCATCAGCATAGGAAGGGGCTCCTTACTGTAAGGGCAGTCAGGTTATGGGGGTTTCCTACCAAGAGAGGGGGAATGAGTGATACATTGGGGGTGGGGGGGAAAGGGGATCTCACCATCAGCATAGGAAGGGGCTCCTTACTGTAAGGGCAGTCAGGTTATGGGGGTTTCCTACCCAGAGAGGGGGAATGAGTGATACATTGGGGGTGGGGGGGAAAGGGGATCTCACCATCAGCATAGGAAGGGGCTCCTTACTGTAAGGGCAGTCAGGTTATGGGGTTCCCTACCAAGAGAGGGGGAATGAGTGATACATTGGGGGTGGGGAGGAAAGGGGATCTCACCATCAGCATAGGAAGGGGTTCCTTACTGTAAGGGCAGTCAGGTTATGGGATTCCCTACCCAGAGAGGGGGAATGAGTGATACATTGGGGGTGGGGAGGAAAGGAGATCTCACCATCAGCATAGGAAGGGGTGCCTTACTGCCCAGAGGAATACCAAGAGACTGAGGCCTGGGTGGGTATGAATGACGGATTCCTGATGCTGAGAGTCTGGGTGGGGAGTTGAGTTGTGCCTTTGAGGGGGGGGGGCTGTTCCTGGGCTGAGGTGTCAGGCATTAGGACCATGCGGAGCACAGTGCTTCTCTATATTTAAGGAGGCCCTGTGGGTGCTGCTGGGTGCCATTAGCACAGCGCTGCTATATATTTCAGAGGCCCTGTGGGTGCTGCTGGGTGCCATTAGCACAGCGCTGCTATATATTTCAGAGGCCCTGTGGGTGCTGCTGGGTGCCATTAGCACAGCGCTGCTATATATTTCAGAGGCCCTGTGGGTGCTGCTGGGTGCCATTAGCACAGTGCTGCTCTATATTTCAGGGGGCCCTGTGGGTGCTGCTGGGTGCCATTAGCACAGTGCTGCTGTATATTTCAGGGGGCCCTGTGGGTGCTGCTGGGTGCCATTAGCTTAGGTGCTGCTCTATATTTCAGGGGGCCCTGTGGGTGCTGCTGGGTGCCATTAGCACAGTGCTGCTCTATATTTCAGGGGGCCCTGTGGGTGCTGCTGGGTGCCATTAGCACAGCGCTGCTATATATTTCAGGGGCCCTGTGGGTGCTGCTGGGTGCCATTAGCACAGTGCTGCTGTATATTTCAGGGGGCCCTGTGGGTGCTGCTGGGTGCCATTAGCACAGTGCTGCTGTATATTTCAGGGGGCCCTGTGGGTGCTCCTGGGTGCCATTAGCTTAGGTGCTGCTCTAATTTCAGGGGGCCCTGTGGGTGCTGCTGGGTGCCATTAGCACAGTGCTGCTCTATATTTCAGGGGGCCCTGTGGGTGCTGCTGGGTGCCATTAGCACAGTGCTGCTCTATATTTAAGGGGGCCCTGTGGGTGCTGCTGGGTGCCATTAGCACAGTGCTGCTCTATATTTCAGGGGGCCCCTGTGGGTGGCTGCTGGGGTGCCATTAGCACAGTGCTGCTGTATATTTCAGGGGGCCCTGTTGGGTGCTGCTGGGTGCCATTAGCACAGTGCTGCTCTATATTTCAGGGGGCCCTGCGGGTGCTGCTGGGTACCATTAGCACAGTGCTGCTGTATATTTCAGGGGGCCCTGCGGGTGCTGCTGGGTGCCATTAGTACAGGTGCTGCTCTATATTTCAGGGGGCCCTGTGGGTGCTGCTGGGTGCCATTAGCAGAGTGCTGCTCTATTATTTCAGGGGCCCTGTGGGTGCTGCTGGGTGCCATTAGCACAGTGCTGCTGTATATTTCAGGGGGCCCTGCGGGTGCTGCTGGGTGCCATTAGTACAGGTGCTGCTCTATATTTCAGGGGGCCCTGTGGGTGCTGCTGGGTGCCATTAGCACAGTGCTGCTCTATATTTCAGGGGGCCCTGTGGGTGCTGCTGGGTGCCATTAGCAGAGTGCTGCTCTATATTTCAGGGTGCCCTGTGGGTGCTGCTGGGTGCCATTAGCACAGTGCTGCTCTATATTTCAGGGGGCCCTGTGGGTGCTGCTGGGTGCCATTAGCACAGTGCTGCTATATATTTCAGGGGCCCTGTGGGTGCTGCTGGGTGCCATTAACTTAGGTGCTGCTCTATATTTCAGGGGGCCCTGCGGGTGCTGCTCGGTGCCATTAGTACAGGTGCTGCTCTATATTTCAGGGGCCCTGTGGGTGCTGCTGGGTGCCATTAGCACAGTGCTGCTGTATATTTCAGGGGGCCCTGTGGGGTGCTGCTGGGTGCCATTAGCACAGTGCTGCTGTATATTTCAGGGGGCCCTGTGGGTGCTGCTGGGTGCCATTAGCACAGTGCTGCTGTATATTTCAGGGGGCCCTGCGGGTGCTGCTGGGTGCCATTAGCACAGTGCTGCTCTATATTTCAGGGGGCCCTGCGGGTGCTGCTGGGTGCCATTAGCACAGTGCTGCTGTATATTTCAGGGGGCCCTGTGGGTGCTGCTGGGTGCCATTAGCACAGTGCTGCTCTATATTTCAGGGGGCCCTGCGGGTGCTGCTGGGTGCCATTAGCACAGTGCTGCTCTATATTTCAGGGGGCCCTGCGGGTGCTGCTGGGTGCCATTAGTACAGGTGCTGCTCTATATTTCAGGGGCCCTGCGGGTGCTGCTGGGTGCCATTAGCTTAGGTGCTACTCTATATTTCAGGGGCCCTGTGGGTGCTGCTGGGTGCCATTAGCTTAGGTGCTGCTCTATATTTCAGGGGCCCTGTGGGTGCTGCTGGGTTCCATTAGCTTAGGTGCTGCTCTATATTTCAGGGGGCCCTGCCGGTGCTGCTGGGTTCCATTAGCTTAGGTGCTGCTCTATATTTCAGGGGGCCCTGCGGGTGCTGCTGGGTGCCATTAGTACAGGTGCTGCTCTATATTTCAGGGGCCCTGCGGGTGCTGCTGGGTGCCATTAGCTTAGGTGCTGCTCTATATTTCAGGGGCCCTGTGGGTGCTGCTGGGTGCCATTAGCTTAGGTGCTGCTCTATATTTCAGGGGCCCTGTGGGTGCTGCTGGGTGCCATTAGCTTAGGTGCTGCTCTATATTTCAGGGGGCCCTGTGGGTGCTGCTGGGTGCCATTAGCACAGGTGCTGCTCTATATTTCAGGGGCCCTGTGGGTGCTGCTGGGTGCCATTAGCTTAGGTGCTGCTCTATATTTCAGGGGGCCCTGTGGGTGCTGCTGGGTGCCATTAGCACAGGTGCTGCTCTATATTTCAGGGGGCCCTGCGGGTGCTGCTGGGTGCCATTAGCACAGGTGCTGCTATATATTTACTCTCTGCGGTCTCATCATTGGGTTAAAACTGTTGAACTATTTGTGAAAGTTCTGCAGATCTGGGGCCCCGGAAGGTGTGGGGGGGGGGGCGGAAGGTGTGGGGGGGGGGGGGCCGGAAGGTTTGGGGGGGGCCCGGAGGCTGCAGACCTGAGTTACAGGAAATTGGGGCGAGTTGTTTATTTCCAGTGTAACCACAAGGGGAAAGCGTGGGGTTTGTGCAAGTAACTGACGCTCACTGCCCCCCCATGGGCCCCATGAGTCACAGGAAGCAGGTGTTGGGGGGGTTGGGGGGGGCTGTATCACACCCCCCCCACTGATACTGTATCTCCCTGTGTCTGTATCCTGTGCAGCCAAACACTGTAAGCTCTTGGGGGCAGGAAGTGTATTCACATCATGTGACTTTATTACATTTATACACAAACCCCCAGCACAGGCAGAGTCAGTCAGTTTGCCCCCCCCCCCCCCAGCTGTTGAACTACATTTCCCAGCATCACCTGAGAAGCCCCCAGTCCCCATTGGGTGCCGGGGTGAGGGGGCCGACAGCCATATCAGTGAATATTTGGTGCTTATTTTGCCCCATGTTTAACCCTATGTGGGGTACAAACTCTCACCCCGTTATTGCTGCTCCCACTAATTCCCTGTGTTACACCCTCTGGGACACCCGTCAGTGGACTTTCAGGGCACAACTCATAATTAACACTAATTAGCTGGATTTCATTGAGCAAATAGATTCTGCTTAGAGCAGTAGTTGAACTACATATCTCCCCACACCCCGTGCAGCCCGGGCCGGGTCTCTGGGGCGGCAGAACGATGCAGTTGCACCAATTACGCAGTAGTTGAACTATAGCTAGGCTCATCATTATCCCAACTAAGATATAATTACCCCTTATTGGGGCAGAACAGCCCTATTGGGTTTATTTCATGGTTAAATGATTCCCTTTTCTCTGTAATAATAAAACAGTACCTGTACTTGATCCCAACTAAGATATAATTACCCCTTATTGGGGCAGAACAGCCCTATTGGGTTTATTTAATGGTTAAATGATTCCCTTTTCTCTGTAATAATAAAACAGTACCTGTACTTGATCCCAACTAAGATATAATTACCCCTTATTGGGGGCAGAACAGCCCTATTGGGTTTATTTAATGGTTAAATGATTCCCTTTTCTCTGTAATAATAAAACAGTACCTGTACTTGATCCCAACTAAGATATAATTACCCCTTATTGGGGCAGAACAGCCCTATTGGGTTTATTTAATGGTTAAATGATTCCCTTTTCTCTGTAATAATAAAACAGTACCTGTACTTGATCCCAACTAAGATATAATTACCCCTTATTGGGGCAGAACAGCCCTATTGGGTTTATTTAATGGTTAAATGATTCCCTTTTCTCTGTAATAATAAAACAGTACCTGTACTTGATCCCAACTAAGATATAATTACCCCTTATTGGGGCAGAACAGCCCTATTGGGTTTATTTAATGGTTAAATGATTCCCTTTTCTCTGTAATAATAAAACAGTACCTGTACTTGATCCCAACTAAGATATAATTACCCCTTATTGGAGGCAGAACAGCCCTATTGGGTTTATTTAATGGTTAAATGATTCCCTTTTCTCTGTAATAATAAAACAGTACCTGTACTTGATCCCAACTAAGATATAATTACCCCTTATTGGAGGCAGAACAGCCCTATTGGGTTTATTTAATGGTTAAATGATTCCCTTTTCTCTGTAATAATAAAACAGTACCTGTACTTGATCCCAACTAAGATATAATTACCCCTTATTGGGGCAGAACAGCCCTATTGGGTTTATTTAATGGTTAAATGATTCCCTTTTCTCTGTAATAATAAAACAGTACCTGTACTTGATCCCAACTAAGATATAATTACACCTTATTGGGGGCAGAACAGCCCTATTGGGTTTATTTAATGGTTAAATGATTCCCTTTTCTCTGTAATAATAAAACAGTACCTGTACTTGATCCCAACTAAGATATAATTACCCCTTATTGGGGCAGAACAGCCCTATTGGGTTTATTTAATGGTTAAATGATTCCCTTTTCTCTGTAATAATAAAACAGTACCTGTACTTGATCCCAACTAAGATATAATTACCCCTTATTGGGGCAGAACAGCCCTATTGGGTTTATTTAATGGTTAAATGATTCCCTTTTCTCTGTAATAATAAAACAGTACCTGTACTTGATCCCAACTAAGATATAATTACCCCTTATTGGGGCAGAACAGCCCTATTGGGTTTATTTAATGGTTAAATGATTCCCTTTTCTCTGTAATAATAAAACAGTACCTGTACTTGATCCCAACTAAGATATAATTACCCCTTATTGGGGCAGAACAGCCCTATTGGGTTTATTTCATGGTTAAATGATTCCCTTTTCTCTGTAATAATAAAACAGTACCTGTACTTGATCCCAACTAAGATATAATTACCCCTTATTGGGGGCAGAACAGCCCTATTGGGTTTATTTAATGGTTAAATGATTCCCTTTTCTCTGTAATAATAAAACAGTACCTGTACTTGATCCCAACTAAGATATAATTACCCCTTATTGGGGGCAGAACAGCCCTATTGGGTTTATTTAATGGTTAAATGATTCCCTTTTCTCTGTAATAATAAAACAGTACCTGTACTTGATCCCAACTAAGATATAATTACCCCTTATTGGGGCAGAACAGCCCTATTGGGTTTATTTAATGGTTAAATGATTCCCTTTTCTCTGTAATAATAAAACAGTACCTGTACTTGATCCCAACTAAGATATAATTACCCCTTATTGGGGCAGAACAGCCCTATTGGGTTTATTTAATGGTTAAATGATTCCCTTTTCTCTGTAATAATAAAACAGTACCTGTACTTGATCCCAACTAAGATATAATTACCCCTTATTGGGGCAGAACAGCCCTATTGGGTTTATTTAATGGTTAAATGATTCCCTTTTCTCTGTAATAATAAAACAGTACCTGTACTTGATCCCAACTAAGATATAATTACCCCTTATTGGAGGCAGAACAGCCCTATTGGGTTTATTTAATGGTTAAATGATTCCCTTTTCTCTGTAATAATAAAACAGTACCTGTACTTGATCCCAACTAAGATATAATTACCCCTTATTGGAGGCAGAACAGCCCTATTGGGTTTATTTAATGGTTAAATGATTCCCTTTTCTCTGTAATAATCAAACAGTACCTGTACTTGATCCCAACTAAGATATAATTACCCCTTATTGGGGCAGAACAGCCCTATTGGGTTTATTTAATGGTTAAATGATTCCCTTTTCTCTGTAATAATAAAACAGTACCTGTACTTGATCCCAACTAAGATATAATTACCCCTTATTGGGGCAGAACATCAGTTTTGTGCCCCCAGAACCTTCCGGTCAGTCCCACATTCTGTTTCTGAGAACGTCCAAGGAAGAACCAATGAAAACAGGGGGAAGGAATATACGGAGTCAGATGAAAGCCTGCTTGTTATTGGTGCGTCGGTATGCTTGTTTCTCATTGGCTCAGTAGTTTCACAGAATTGATTCTGTGGAGATAAAACCTTCATTTTGTGGAATTCTGTGATACGGAATCTTCCTTTCTGTAACAAGGATCTATTTTGTCCATTAACTCCGGAACTGATTGGTGTTGCTAGGGAAACGCCCGCCATGGACTCTATAGATATTTATTCCGTGTATATTTCTGCTGTGGGGGGAGAGATTCATTTTGTGTATTGGGGGATATTATTGCAGAATGCGGAGCAAACTGCCCCCCATAGATTCCCACTGTGGCCCCCACAGTATCCCTCATCTACATACATTCCCCCCTCAGATTTGCTTTACAGCCCTGTCCGGGCCCCTTCTCTGCCCCCAGTGCTTGTGTGGGTACAGCAGCCATATTGGGGTACAGGGATATGGGCACCCCGACTGGTTTCTTATTCCCCATCTTAGTTACAGGTTTATTCCCAACTGCCCCCGACCCCCCGCCTGGGTGACTGCTGATTGGATAGGGAGAAGCCACAAAGGGTAAGCTCTGGGCAAAGGCAATTAGCTCCTCCCTGCTGCATCTGATTGGTTGGGCTTTAGTCACCGCTGGTGTTGCACCTTTATATCTACAGCAGCGCCACAAGGGGACATGGGGGCATATAGCAACCCCCAGACTGGCACCCCCCCGCCCTGCTATTAACCCTCTGATGCCCCCAACTCCCGGCAAGTGCCTATGACAGACAGACAATCTGACAGAGAGACATACAGAGAGAGAGAGACAGACAATGAGACAGAGGGAGACAGACAGACAGACAATGTGACAGATAGACAGGGAGACAGACAATGCGACAGCGAGAGAGACAGACAATGAGACAGAGAGAGAGACAGACAATGCGACAGAGAGAGAGACAGACAGAGAGACAGACACACAATGAGACAGACAGAGAGAAAGACACAGACAGAGGCAAACAGAGAGAGAGACAGACAATGAGACAGAGAGACAGACAGACAGACAGATAGAGAGACAGAGAGACAGACAGAGAGACAGATAGACAGACAGAGAGACAGACAGACAGACAATGTGACAGATAGACAGGGAGACAGACAATGCGACAGCGAGAGAGACAGACAATGAGACAGAGAGAGAGACAGACAATGCGACAGAGAGAGAGACAGACAGAGAGACAGACACACAATGAGACAGACAGAGAGAAAGACACAGACAGAGGCAAACAGAGAGAGAGACAGACAATGAGACAGAGAGACAGACAGACAGACAGATAGAGAGACAGAGAGACAGACAGAGAGACAGATAGACAGACAGAGAGACAGACAGACAGACAATGAGACAGCGAGACAGACAGACAGATTGAGAGACAGAGAGACAGACAGAGAGAGAGACAGACAGATTGAGAGACAGACAGAGAGAGAGACAGACAGATTGAGAGACAGAGAGACAGACAGAGAGAGAGACAGACAGACAGATTGAGAGACAGAGAGACAGACAGAGAGAGAGACAGACAGATTGAGAGACAGAGAGACAGACAGAGAGAGAGACAGACAATGAGACAGCAAGACAGACAGACAGATTGAGAGACAGAGAGACAGACAGACAGAGAGACAGAGAGACAAACAGACAGAGAGAGAGACAGACAAGTTTCCATGGGCCACTAGAAGCCCCCCTAGTTGTTGCCCCGTGTGGGCGCCCAGATGCCACTATTTTACCCCAAAGGAACAAACACAGACAGGGTGGGACCCACAAACAGCGGATGCAGCTGCACCCCAACGTCTCGCTGTGCACCTGTCTGCCCAAACCGCAGCCAATAGCAGCCCGGCCTGCACCGTGTGACAGGAAACTCACTGCTTCACCCCCACAGTCATACAGACAGGATATATTGCTCATATCAAGGGCTGGTTTATGGCGTCTCTCCCCTTCTGTCAGTGCACCCCATTCCCCCCAAAACTTCAGGCCCACAGTATTTCATCAGAACCCCCCATTCTCTATATTTTTTGTCTAATGGCACAGCGGGGGGGCCCCTGTCAGTCAGTGGGGGGGCTGTGTGCGACACAGTCAGTGGGGGGGCCCCTGTCAGTTAGTGAGTGGGGGGGCCTGTCAGTGACACAGTCAGTGGGGGGGGCACAGTCAGTGGGGGGGCCTGTGAGTGACACAGTCAGTGGGGGGGCACAGTCAGTGGGGGGGGCACAGTCAGTGGGGGGGGGCACAGTCAGTGGGGGGGGCACAGTCAGTGGGGGGGTAGGTTAGTAGAAAGAGCCCCGGTTGGGGCGAGTCACTGTGCCATCACTGGCCGCACACAGATACACCCCCTGATCCTGGCGCTTTGGGACTTGGATCTCCAGGAAACTGATCTTGTCCCTCGCGGTTCTGTTCACGTGGAACCCGGTTCTGTACCCCTCTTCATACGTGGGTTGGTCGCCCCGGAGCTGCGTGGATACCAGTTGCACCCCCTGCCCCTCTCGCTGTCGGTACCAGAACATCCATTCATAGTCTGTCGTCTCCTGCTCACATCTCATCAGGGCAGCAGAACCGGTTCCGATAATAATGGATCTCGGCTCTTGGGTGATCACAGCCTTCTGGGGGAAACCTGGGGGGCAACAATAATCAGCTGAGCTTCTGCCTCCCCCACTGGGACCCCCAAGTAACTGTTACCCCTACAGTGAGCCCACCTGGGGAAACCCAATATAATATACACGGAGGGTGGGTCAGTACCAGTACCTGTCTGTATTGGCTCCTCACTCTGTAACAAGGAATGGGACACAGGGACCTGATAGGATCCAGCACCCTTTAGCATAAACCCATATGGATCAGAACCGCTGAGCCCCTCCCTGGTAGATCCAGTACAGAGGGTGTAGGACATGGGGGGTTGGATCAGAACCTCCCCCAGTACTTACAGGTGGGAATGAGAAGGCAGAAGACCCAGCTCTGTATTAGGGACATGGTGGTTCTGACTCCCACCCCCTGCGCCCCGACACCCAGCTCCCAGGCAGGAAGTCACATGGGCAGCTCATTAACCCCTTCCTGCCAACACACACAGTACATGATACATATATAGTCATTGCATGGAAACCTTCAGTACCAGAACCTATTGGGCTGAACACCAACATCACACTGGGACCCCACAATACTATGGAAGTTTGGGCTGAGGGGGGGCAGAATCGTGGCCCTTAGAGGGCAATAAGCATTAGTAGCCCAGAACTCGCCTTCTGTATTAGAGGCAGAGAATCCTGTTCTGCAGAGCTTACAGTCTAAACATGGTGCAGGAATGGGACTCAGGGCTCGGGCCCAGTTCATAGTAATAGCCCAACGTACCATACAGTAGCCCGGCCAGAGGAGTCTAGCTGGAGTCTGGGGGATTTGGGGGTAACACATTGAGCAGTAAGGGTTAAAGGGCATCTTGTTTCTCATTCAGAAGGGGCAGTTCTGCCGTTGGCACCTTCTCATCCCAGTTCTTATAGGCAACAAGTCATTTCTGGGTCCAGCAGTACCAAGTCCCGGCCCAGCGGAGCAGAACCCCTGGCTATATCCTTAGAGCATTACGGGCTGCAGCGGGGGGGGCAATCGGTTTGGGGCAGAGAAGTCCATGTTGGTTGGAGATACAGATCCTGTGGATCTTCTGGTGTTAAGGGACTTCAACCTCTCAGATTTTTATTAACTCTCTAGGGATTCTGGGAGTTGTAGTTCCAAAACCAGTGCAAGTGCGGAAGGTTGACTGCCCATGATCTTTAGTTTCCATTGTGTTTCTGTGACCCCCACATCTTTATTGGGGTGTAAGGAGGAAAGGGCAATGTAGAGTCCCTCTGTATTAGGATAGGATAATGTAGGGCCCCTCTGTATTAGGATAGGATAATGTAGGGCCCCTCTGTATTAGGATAGGATAATGTAGGGCCCCTCTGTATTAGGATAGGATAATGTAGGGCCCCTCTGTATTAGGATAGGATAATGTAGGGCCACTCTGTATTAGGATAGGATAATGTAGGGCCCCTCTGTATTAGGATAGGATAATGTAGGGCCCCTCTGTATAAGGATAGGATAATGTAGGGCCCCTCTGTATAAGGATAGGATAATGTAGGGCCACTCTGTATTAGGATAGGATAATGTAGGGCCCCTCTGTATTAGGATAGGATAATGTAGGGCCACTCTGTATTAGGATAGGATAATGTAGGGCCACTCTGTATTAGGATAGGATAATGTAGGGCCACTCTGTATTAGGATAGGATAATGTAGGGCCCTCTGTATTAGGATAGGATAATGTAGGGCCACTCTGTATTAGGATAGGATAATGTAGGGCCCCTCTGTATTAGGATAGGATAATGTAGGGCCACTCTGTATTAGGATAGGATAATGTAGGGCCCCTCTGTATAAGGATAGGATAATGTAGGGCCACTCTGTATTAGGATAGGATAATGTAGGGCCCCTCTGTATTAGGATAGGATAATGTAGGGCCACTCTGTATTAGGATAGGATAATGTAGGGCCCCTCTGTATTAGGATAGGATAATGTAGGGCTCCTCTGTATTAGGAGAGGATAATGTAGGGCCCCTCTGTATTAGGATAGGATAATGTAGGGCCCCTCTGTATTAGGAGAGGATAATGTAGGGCCCCTCTGTATTAGGATAGGATAATGTAGGGCTCCTCTGTATTAGGAGAGGATAATGTAGGGCCCCTCTGTATTAGGATAGGATAATGTAGGGCCCCTCTGTATTAGGATAGGATAATGTAGGGCCACTCTGTATTAGGATAGGATAATGTAGAGTCCCTCTGTATTAGGATAAGATAATGTAGGGCCCCTTTGTATTAGGATAAGATAATGTAGGGCCCCTCTGTATTAGGATAGGATAATGTAGGGTCCCTCTGTATTAGGATAGGATAATGTAGAGTCCCTCTGTATTAGGATAAGATAATGTAGGGCCCCTTTGTATTAGGATAGGATAATGTAGAGTCCCTCTGTATTAGTATAGGATAATGTAGGGCCCCTCTGTATTAGGATAGGATAATGTAGGGCTCCTCTGTATTAGGATAGGATAATGTAGGGCCCCTCTTTATTAGGATAGGATAATGAAGGGCCCCTCTGTATTAGGATAGGATAATGTAGGGCCACTCTGTATTAGGATAGGATAATGTAGAGTCCCTCTGTATTAGGATAAAATAATGTAGGGCCCCTTTGTATTAGGATAAGATAATGTAGGGCCCCTCTGTATTAGGATAGGATAATGTAGGGTCCCTCTGTATTAGGATAGGATAATGTAGAGTCCCTCTGTATTAGGATAAGATAATGTAGGGCCCCTTTGTATTAGGATAGGATAATGTAGAGTCCCTCTGTATTAGTATAGGATAATGTAGGGCCCCTCTGTATTAGGATAGAATAATGTAGGGCCCCTCTGTATTAGGATAGGACAATGTAGGGCCCCTCTGTATTAGGACGGGATAATGTAGAGTCCCTCTGTATTAGGATAGGATAATGTAGAGTCCCTCTGTATTAGGATAGGATAATGTAGGGCCCCTCTGTATTAGGATAGGATAATGTAGGGCCCCTCTGTATTAGTATAGGATAATGTAGAGTCCCTCTGTATTAGGATAGGATAATGTAGGGCCCCTCTGTATTAGGATAGGATAATGTAGAGTCCCTCTGTATTAGGATAGGATAATGTAGGGCCCCTCTGTATTAGGATAGGATAATGTAGAGTCCCTCTGTATTAGGATAGGATAATGTAGGGCCCCTCTGTATTAGGATAGGATAATATAGGGTCCCTCTGTATTAGGATAGGATAATGTAGAGTCCCTCTGTATTAGGATAGGATAATATAGGGCCCCTCTGTATTAGGATAGGATAATGTAGAGTCCCTCTGTATTAGGATAGGATAATGTAGGGCCCCTCTGTATTAGGATAGGATAATATAGGGCCCCTCTGTATTAGGATAGGATAATGTAGAGTCCCTCTGTATTAGGATAGGATAATGTAGGGCCCCTCTGTATTAGGATAGGATAATGTAGGGCCCCTCTGTATTAGGATAGGATAATATAGGGTCCCTCTGTATTAGGATAGGATAATGTAGAGTCCCTCTGTATTAGGATAGGATAATATAGGGCCCCTCTGTATTAGGATAGGATAATGTAGAGTCCCTCTGTATTAGGATAGGATAATGTAGGGCCCCTCTGTATTAGGATAGGATAATGTAGGGCCCCTCTGTATTAGGATAGGATAATGTAGGGCCCCTCTGTATTAGGATAGGATAATGTAGAGTCCCTCTGTATTAGGATAGGATAATGTAGAGTCCCTCTGTATTAGTATAGGATAATGTACAGTCCCTCTGTATTAGGATAGGATAATGTAGAGTCCCTCTGTATTAGGATAGGATAATGTAGGGCCCCTCTGTATTAGGAGAGGATAATGTAGGGCCCCTCTGTATTAGGATAGGATAATGTAGGGCCCCTCTGTGTTAGGAGAGGATAATGTAGGGCCCCTCTGTATTAGGATAGGATAATGTAGGGCTCCTCTGTATTAGGAGAGGATAATGTAGGGCCCCTCTGTATTAGGAGAGGATAATGTAGGGCCCCTCTGTATTAGGATAGGATAATGTAGGGCCCCTCTGTATTAGGATAGGATAATGTAGGGCCCCTCTGTATTAGGATAGGATAATGTAGGGCCCCTCTGTATTAGGAGAGGATAATGTAGGGCCCCTCTGTATTAGGAGAGGATAATGTAGGGCCCCTCTGTATTAGGATAGGATAATGTAGGGCTCCTCTGTATTAGGATAGGATAATGTAGGGCCCCTCTTTATTAGGATAGGATAATGAAGGGCCCCTCTGTATTAGGATAGGATAATGTAGGGCCACTCTGTATTAGGATAGGATAATGTAGAGTCCCTCTGTATTAGGATAAGATAATGTAGGGCCCCTTTGTATTAGGATAGGATAATGTAGGGCCACTCTGTATTAGGATAGGATAATGTAGGGCTCCTCTGTATTAGGATAGGATAATGTAGGGCCCCTCTGTATTAGGATAGGATAATATAGGGTCCCTCTGTATTAGGATAGGATAATGTAGAGTCCCTCTGTATTAGGATAGGATAATGTAGGGCCCCTCTGTATTAGGATATGATAATGTAGAGTCCCTCTGTATTAGGATAGGATAATGTAGGGCCCCTCTGTATTAGGATAGGATAATATAGGGTCCCTCTGTATTAGGATAGGATAATGTAGAGTCCCTCTGTATTAGGATAGGATAATATAGGGTCCCTCTGTATTAGGATAGGATAATGTAGAGTCCCTCTGTATTAGGATAGGATAATATAGGGCCCCTCTGTATTAGGATAGGATAATGTAGGGCCCCTCTGTATTAGGATAGGATAATGTAGGGCCCCTCTGTATTAGGATAGGATAATGTAGAGTCCCTCTGTATTAGGATAGGATAATATAGGGCCCCTCTGTATTAGGATAGGATAATGTAGGGCCCCTCTGTATTAGGATAGGATAATGTAGGGCCCCTCTGTATTAGGATAGGATAATGTAGAGTCCCTCTGTATTAGGATAGGATAATGTAGGGCCGCTCTGTATTAGGAGAGGATAATGTAGGGCCCCTCTGTATTAGGATAGGATAATGTAGGGCCCCTCTGTATTAGGACAGAATAATGTAGGGCCCCTCTGTATTAGGACAGGATAATGTAGGGCTCCTCTGTATTAGGATAGGATAATGTAGGGCCCCTCTGTATTAGGATAGGATAATGTAGGGCCCCTCTGTATTAGGATAGGATAATGTAGGGCTCCTCTGTATTAGGACAGGATAATGTAGGGCTCCTCTGTATTAGGATAGGATAATGTAGGGCCCCTCTGTATTAGGATAGGATAATGTAGAGTCCCTCTGTATTAGGATAGGATAATATAGGGCCCCTCTGTATTAGGATAGGATAATGTAGAGTCCCTCTGTATTAGGATAGGATAATGTAGGGCCCCTCTGTATTAGGATAGGATAATGTAGGGCCCCTCTGTATTAGGATAGGATAATATAGGGTCCCTCTGTATTAGGATAGGATAATGTAGAGTCCCTCTGTATTAGGATAGGATAATATAGGGTCCCTCTGTATTAGGATAGGATAATATAGGGTCCCTCTGTATTAGGATAGGATAATGTAGAGTCCCTCTGTATTAGGATAGGATAATATAGGGTCCCTCTGTATTAGGATAGGATAATGTAGAGTCCCTCTGTATTAGGATAGGATAATATAGGGCCCCTCTGTATTAGGATAGGATAATATAGGGTCCCTCTGTATTAGGATAGGATAATGTAGAGTCCCTCTGTATTAGGATAGGATAATATAGGGTCCCTCTGTATTAGGATAGGATAATGTAGAGTCCCTCTGTATTAGGATAGGATAATATAGGGCCCCTCTGTATTAGGATAGGATAATGTAGGGCCCCTCTGTATTAGGATAGGATAATGTAGGGCCCCTCTGTATTAGTATAGGATAATGTAGAGTCCCTCTGTATTAGGATAGGATAATATAGGGCCCCTCTGTATTAGGATAGGATAATGTAGGGCCCCTCTGTATTAGGATAGGATAATGTAGGGCCCCTCTGTATTAGGATAGGATAATGTAGAGTCCCTCTGTATTAGGGTAGGATAATGTAGGGCCGCTCTGTATTAGGAGAGGATAATGTAGGGCCCCTCTGTATTAGGATAGGATAATGTAGGGCCCCTCTGTATTAGGACAGAATAATGTAGGGCCCCTCTGTATTAGGACAGGATAATGTAGGGCTCCTCTTTATTAGGATAGGATAATGTAGGGCCCCTCTGTATTAGGATAGGATAATGTAGGGCCCCTCTGTATTAGGATAGGATAATGTAGGGCTCCTCTGTATTAGGACAGGATAATGTAGGGCTCCTCTGTATTAGGATAGGATAATGTAGGGCCCCTCTGTATTAGGATAGGATAATGTAGGGCCCCTCTGTATTAGGATAGGATAATGTAGGGCCCCTCTGTATTAGGATAGGATAATGTAGGGCCCCTCTGTATTAGGATAAGATAATGTAGGGCCCCTCTGTATTAGGATAAGATTATATAGGATAGGATCCCCATTAAAGGGCAAATATCCTTCAAATAAAGCCCATTCAGTATTTATTATAACTTGTCATTCCATCCCTGAAGTCATTTTGTGGGGGCTCACATCCCTGTCCCCCTGTAACACTGTGCCCTCATTTTCCTCTGAGACTTCATTCATTTCTGTGACATTCTGGGGCACAAATAATGTCTGGGGGTCCCTGTGTGACTCTGTCAGTCAGTGGGGGGGGGCTGTGTGCGACACAGTCAGTGGGGGCCATTGTCAGTCAGTGGGGGGGGGCTGTGTGTGACACAGTCGGGGGGGGCACAGTCAGTGAAGGGGGGGCCTGTGTGTGACACAGTCGGGGGGGCACAGTCAGTGGGGGGGGCCTGTGAATGACACAGTCAGTGGGGGGCCATGTCAGTCAGTGGGGGGGGGCTGTGTGTGACACAGTCGGGGGGGCACAGTCAGTGAAGGGAGGGGCCTGTGTGTGACACAGTCAGCGGGGGGGTAGGTTAGTAGAAAGAGCCCCGGTTGGGGCGAGTCACTGTGCCATCACTGGCCGCACACAGATACACCCCCTGGTCCTGGCGCTTTGGGACTTGGATCTCCAGGAAACTGATCTTGTCCCTCGCGGTTCTGTTCACGTGGAACCCGGTTCTGTACCCCTCTTCATACGTGGCACTGTACCCCCGGAGCTGTGAGGAGATGAGCCGGAGCCCCTGCCCCTCCTGGTTCTGGTACCAGTACATGTTGTCATAGTCTGTCGTCTCCTGCTCACATCTCATCAGGGCAGCAGAACCGGTTCCGGTAATAATGGATCTCGGCTCTTGGGTGATCACAGCCTTCTGGGGGAAACCTGGGGGGCAACAATAATCAGCTGAGCTTCTGCCTCCCCCACTGGGACCCCCAAGTAACTGTTACCCCTACAGTGAGCCCACCTGGGGAAACCCAATATAATATACATGGCGGGTGGGTCAGTACCAGTACCTGTCTGTATTGGCTCCTCACTCTGTAACAAGGAATGGGACACAGGGACCTGATAGGATCCAGCATCCATTAGCATAAACCCATATGGATCAGAACCACTGAGCCCCTCCCTGGTAGATCCAGTACAGAGGGTGTAGGACATGGGGGGTTGGATCAGAACCTCCCCCAGTACTTACAGGTGGGAATGAGAAGGCAGAAGACCCAGCTCTGTATTAGGGACATGGTGGTTCTGACTCCCACCCCCTGCGCCCCGACACCCAGCTCCCAGGCAGGAAGTCACATGGGCAGCTCATTAACCCCTTCCTGGAACTCTGCCAGGGACAGGATATATTAGGGGATCACATGATCACATTGCTTAGGGATCCCGACTAAAACATCCTTTGGGGCCCCACTTACCATTTGTGACTTATAGGGACCCAGGTGGCACCTAATGTTCCCCTAATTGACCAGTTTGGGGGGTTTGTGTCAGCCCCCTCAGGTCTGGCCCCACTGTGTGACCCCCAAGCACAGAAACAGTCATTCAGAGAATGAGTGTCAGCTCTGCTACCGAGTCAGCACCAACTAAAGAAACTATAAAGCTAATTGCCCCCCCAGGTCCTGTCTGTGGGGCCCCCCAGCAGCCCAAGGCCCCCTTGGCCCCAGGGCAGATAGTCAGGGAACAGGGTAGAGAGAGGGGGGAGACATTGTGACACTGGGGGTCTAGCTGTCTCCCCGAAACTCCACTTCCGTCTCATGTGAGACTGTCTCAGGGTGAGTGTCTCTGGAACAGTCTCTGAGAGAGGGGTGAGGGAACGGTAAGTTGGGGTGCCGCAATTTCAGCGTGATGGTGCCACCTAGTGGCCTAGGGAGAAAACTGCAAATGATGATTGTAATATAAATACAATTGGGCCCAATAGAGAAACCCAGGGGAAGGGGCATCTCCATTGGCATTTCCCCCCACCCCCCGCCTCACGAGGTGTGACCCCCCGATTCCGCCTCCACTTGGTTTTGTCTTGGACAGCTTTCTTCTTCATCTATCATGAGGGAAAATGATTGTGATTGTAACCACTTACCTGATACCCCGGGTCGGTGCCCTTGTTATGAGAAAACTGCCCCGGCCTGGGGTAACTGAGCAGCCCTCTTCCTTCACTTATCGACAGAATCCCGGGGCCGACGCAGGCGCAGTACAGAGAGAGAGTCAGCCTTTCATTCTACTGCGCAAGCGCCACGGAGACAGAATAAGGAAAAGGATTGTTGTCTCGCAGCTACCCCAGGCCGGGGCAATACCACACCAATATAATACCCCACACACATAATACTTCTAATACCCCACTCAAGATGTGTAATAAATAACTTGACCTGATTGGGTATAAAAAGAGCATCAGAGAGAGGCGGAGTCCCTCAGAAATAAAGATAGGGAGTGGTGCCCCCTCCATGATGGTATGGGGGGCATTAGTGCCCATGGTGTGGGGATCTGCCAGATCTGTGATGGTATGGAGAGCCACCGTGTCATATATTGCTGGGGCCACTGTGCCATATATTGCTAGGGCCACTGTATCATATATTGCTGGGGCCGCTGTGCCATATATTCCTGGGGTCACTGTGCCATATATTGCTGGGGCCACTGTATCATATATTGCTGGGGCCGCTGTGCCATATATTCCTGGGGCCGCTGTGCCATATATTGCAGGGGTCGCTGTGCCATATATTGGTGGGGCCACTGTATCATATATTGCTAGGGCCACTGTATCATATATTGCTGGGGCCACTGTATCATATATTGCTGGGGCCGGTGTGCCATATATTGCTGGGGCCGCTGTGCCATATATTGCAGGGGTCGCTGTGCCATATATTGCTGGGGCCACTGTATCCTATATTGCTGGGGCCACTGTGCCATATATTGCTGGGGCCACTGTATCATATATTGCTGGGGTCACTGTGCCATATATTGCTGGGGCCACTGTGCCATATATTGCTGGGGCCACTGTGCCATATATTGCTGGGGCCACTGTGCCATATATTGCTGGGGTCACTGTATCATATATTGCTGGGGCCACTGTGCCATATATTGCTGGGGCCACTGTGCCATATATTGCTGGGGCCACTGTATCATATATTGCTGGGGTCACTGTGCCATATATTGCTGGGGTCACTGTATCATATATTGCTGGGGCCACTGTGCCATATATTGCTAGGGCCACTGTATCATATATTGCTGGGGCCACTGTATCATATATTGCTGGGGCCACCGTATCATATATTGCTGAGGCCACCGTGTCATATATTGCTGGGGCCACTGTATCATATATTGCTGGGGCCACTGTATCATATATTGCTTGGGTCACTGTGCCATATATTGCTAGGGCCACTGTATCATATATTGCTGGGGCCACTGTGCCATATATTGCTGGGGCAACTGTGCCATATATTGCTGGGATAACTGTGCCATATATCGCTGGGGTCACTGTGCCATATATTGCTGCGGCCACTGTGCCATATATTGCTGGGGCCACTGTGCCATATATTGGTGGGGTCACTGTGCCATATATTGGTGGGGTCACTGTATCATATATTGCTGGGGTCACTGTACCATATATTGCTGGGGCCACCGTGTCATATATTGCTGGGGTCACTGTACCATATATTGCTGGGGCCACCGTGTCATATATTGCTGGGGTCACTGTACCATATATTGCTGGGGCCACTGTATCATATATTGCTGGGGCCACTGTGCCATATATTGCTGGGGCCACTGTATCATATATTGCTGGGGTCACTGTGCCATATATTGCTGGGGCCACTGTGCCATATATTGCTGGGGCCACTGTGCCATATATTGCTGGGGCCACTGTGCCATATATTGCTGGGGTCACTGTATCATATATTGCTGGGGCCACTGTGCCATATATTGCTGGGGCCACTGTGCCATATATTGCTGGGGCCACTGTATCATATATTGCTGGGGTCACTGTGCCATATATTGCTGGGGTCACTGTATCATATATTGCTGGGGCCACTGTGCCATATATTGCTAGGGCCACTGTATCATATATTGCTGGGGCCACTGTATCATATATTGCTGGGGCCACTGTATCATATATTGCTGAGGCCACCGTGTCATTTATTGCTGGGGCCACTGTATCATATATTGCTGGGGCCACTGTATCATATATTGCTTGGGTCACTGTGCCATATATTGCTAGGGCCACTGTATCATATATTGCTGGGGCCACTGTGCCATATATTGCTGGGGCCACTGTGCCATATATTGCTGGGATAACTGTGCCATATATCGCTGGGGTCACTGTGCCATATATTGCTGGGGCCACTGTGCCATATATTGCTGGGGCCACTGTGCCATATATTGGTGGGGTCACTGTGCCATATATTGGTGGGGTCACTGTATCATATATTGCTGGGGTCACTGTACCATATATTGCTGGGGCCACCCTGTCATATATTGCTGGGGTCACTGTACCATATATTGCTGGGGCCACCGTGTCATATATTGCTGGGGTCACTGTACCATATATTGCTAGGGCCACTGTATCATATATTGCTGGGGCCACTGTGCCATATATTGCTGGGGCCACTGTGCCATATATTGCTGGGGTCACCGTGCCATATATTTCTGGGGTCACTGTGCCATATATTGCTGGGGCCACTGTGCCATATATTGCTGGGGCCACTGTGCCATATATTGCTGGGGTCACTGTATCATATATTGCTGGGGCCACTGTGCCATATATTGCTGGGGTCACTGTATCATATATTGCTGGGGTCACTGCGCCATATATTGCTGGGGTCACTGTGCCATACATTGCTGGGGCCACTGTATCATATATTGCTGAGGCCACCGTGTCATATATTGCTGAGGCCACCGTGTCATATATTGCTGGGGCCACTGTATCATATATTGCTGGGGCCACTGTATCATATATTGCTGGGGTCACTGTGCCATATATTGCTGGGGCCACTGTGTCCATATATTGCTGGGGCCACTGTGCCATATATTGCTGGGGCCACTGTGCCATATATTGCTGGGGTCACTGTATCATATATTGCTGGGGCCACTGTGCCATATATTGCTGGGGCCACTGTGCCATATATTGCTGGGGCCACTGTATCATATATTGCTGGGGTCACTGTGCCATATATTGCTGGGGTCACTGTATCATATATTGCTGGGGCCACTGTGCCATATATTGCTAGGGCCACTGTATCATATATTGCTGGGGCCACTGTATCACATATTGCTGGGGCCACTGTATCATATATTGCTGAGGCCACCGTGTCATATATTGCTGGGGCCACTGTATCATATATTGCTGTGGCCACTGTATCATATATTGCTTGGGTCACTGTGCCATATATTGCTAGGGCCACTGTATCATATATTGCTGGGGCCACTGTGCCATATATTGCTGGGGCCACTGTGCCATATATTGCTGGGATAACTGTGCCATATATCGCTGGGGTCACTGTGCCATATATTGCTGGGGCCACTGTGCCATATATTGCTGGGGCCACTGTGGCATATATTGCTGGGGTCACTGTGCCATATATTGGTGGGGTCACTGTATCATATATTGCTGGGGTCACTGTACCATATATTGCTGGGGCCACCCTGTCATATATTGCTGGGGTCACTGTACCATATATTGCTGGGGCCACCGTGTCATATATTGCTGGGGTCACTGTACCATATATTGCTGGGGCCACTGTATCATATATTGCTGGGGCCACTGTGCCATATATTGCTGGGGCCACTGTGCCATATATTGCTGGGGTCACCGTGCCATATATTTCTGGGGTCACTGTGCCATATATTGCTGGGGCCACTGTGCCATATATTGCTGGGGCCACTGTGCCATATATTGCTGGGGTCACTGTATCATATATTGCTGGGGCCACTGTGCCATATATTGCTGGGGTCACTGTATCATATATTGCTGGGGTCACTGCGCCATATATTGCTGGGGTCACTGTGCCATACATTGCTGGGGCCACTGTATCATATATTGCTGAGGCCACCGTGTCATATATTGCTGAGGCCACCGTGTCATATATTGCTGGGGCCACTGTATCATATATTGCTGGGGCCACTGTGCCATATATTGCTGGGGCCACTGTGCCATATATTGCTGGGGTCACCGTGCCATATATTTCTGGGGTCACTGTGCCATATATTGCTGGGGCCACTGTGCCATATATTGCTGGGGCCACTGTGCCATATATTGCTGGGGTCACTGTGCCATACATTGCTGGGGCCACTGTATCATATATTGCTGAGGCCACCGTGTCATATATTGCTGAGGCCACCGTGTCATATATTGCTGGGGCCACTGTATCATATATTGCTGGGGCCACTGTATCATATATTGCTGGGGTCACTGTGCCATATATTCTGGGGCCACTTGCATATATTGCTGGGGCCACTGTGCCATATATTGCTGGGCCACTGGATCATATATTGCTGGGCCACTGTATCATATATTGCTGGGGCCACTGTATCATATATTGCTTGGGTCACTGTGCCAATATTGGCTAGGGCCACTGTATCATATATTGCTGAGGGCCAACCGTGTCAATATATTGCTGGGGCCACTGTATCATATATTGCTGGGGCCACTGTATCATATATTGCTTGGGTCACTGTGCCATATATTGCTAGGGCCACTGTATCATATATTGCTGGGGCCACTGTGCCATATATTGCTGGGGCCACTGTGCCATATATTGCTGGGATAACTGTGCCATATATCGCTGGGTCACTGCGCCATATATTGCTGGGGTCACTGTGCATATATTGCTGGGGCCACTGTGCATATATTGCTGGGGTCACTGTGCCATATATTGCTGGGGTCACTGTGCCATATATTGCTGGGGTCACTGTGCCATATATTGCTGGGTCACTGTGCCATATATTGCTGGGGTCACTGTGCCATATATTGCTGGGGTCACTGTATCATTATATTGCTGGGGTCACTGTACCATATATTGCTGGGGCCACCCTGTCATATATTGCTGGGGTCACTGTACCATATATTGCTGGGCCACCGTGTCATATATTGCTGGGTCACTGTACCATATATTGCTGGGGCCACTGTATCATATATTGCTGGGGCCACTGTGCCATATATTGCTGGGGCCACTGTGCCATATATTGCTGGGTCACCGTGCCATATATTCTGGGTCACTGTGCCATATATTGCTGGGGCCACTGTGCCATATATTGCTGGGGGCCACTGTGCATATATTGCTGGGGTCACTGTATCATATATTGCTGGGGTCACTGTACCATATATTGCTGGGGCCACCCTGTCATATATTGCTGGGGTCACTGTACCATATATGCTGGGCCACCGTGTCATATATTGCTGGGGTCACTGTGCCATATATTCTGGGCCACCGTGCCATATATTTCTGGGGTCACTGTGCATATATTGCTGGGGCCACTGTGCCATATATGCTGGGGCCACTGTGCCATATATTGCTGGGGTCACTGTATCATATATTGCTGGGGGCCACTGTGCCATATATTGCTGGGGTCACTGTATCATATATTGCTGGGGTCACTGCGCCATATATTGCTGGGGTCACTGTGCCATACATTGCTGGGGGCCACTGTATCATATATTGCTGAGGCCACCGTGTCATATATTGCTGAGGCCACCGTGTCATATATTGCTGGGGCCACTGTATCATATATTGCTGGGCCACTGTATCATATATTGCTGGGGGTCACTGTGCCATATATTGCTGGGGCCACTGTGCCATATATTGCTGGGGCCACTGTGCCATATATTGCTGGGGCCACTGGATCATATATTGCTGGGGCCACTGTATCATATATTGCTGGGCCACTGTATCATATATTGCTTGGGTCACTGTGCCATATATTGCTAGGGCCACTGTATCATATATTGCTGAGGCCACCGTGTCATATATTGCTGGGGCCACTGTATCATATATTGCTGGGGCCACTGTATCATATATTGCTTGGGTCACTGTGCCATATATTGCTAGGGCCACTGTATCATATATTGCTGGGGCCACTGTGCATATATTGCTGGGGCCACTGTGCCATATATTGCTGGGATAACTGTGCCATATATCGCTGGGGTCACTGTGCCATATATTGCTGGGGCCACTGTGCCATATATTGCTGGGGCCACTGTTCCATATATTGCTGGGGTCACTGTGCCATATATTGGTGGGGTCACTGTATCATATATTGCTGGGGTCACTGTACCATATATTGCTGGGGCCACCCCTGTCATATATTGCTGGGGTCACTGTACCATATATTGCTGGGGCCACCGTGTCATATATTGCTGGGGTCACTGTACCATATATTGCTGGGGGCCACTGTATCATATATTGCTGGGGCCACTGTGCCATATATTGCTGGGGCCACTGTGCCATATATTGCTGGGGTCACCGGTGCATATATTTCTGGGGTCACTGTGCCATATATTGCTGGGGCCACTGTGCCATATATTGCTGGGGCCACTGTGCCATTATATTGCTGGGGTCACTGTATCATATATTGCTGGGGCCACTGTGCCATATATTGCTGGGGTCACTGTATCATATATTGCTGGGGTCACTGCGCCATATATTGCTGGGGTCACTGTGCCATACATTGCTGGGGCCACTGTATCATATATTGCTGAGGCCACCGTGTCATATATTGCTGAGGCCACCGTGTCATATATTGCTGGGGCCACTGTATCATATATTGCTGGGGCCACTGTGCCATATATTGCTGGGGCCACTGTGCCATATATTGCTGGGGTCACCGTGCCATATATTTGTGGGGTCATGTGCCATATATTGCTGGGGCCACTGTGCCAATATATTGCTGGGGGCCACTGTGCCATATATTGCTGGGGTCACTGTATCATATATTGCTGGGGCCACTGTGCCATATATTGCTGGGGTCACTGTATCATATATTGCTGGGGTCACTGCGCCATATATTGCTGGGGTCACTGTGCCATACATTGCTGGGGCCACTGTATCATATATTGCTGAGGCCACCGTGTCATATATTGCTGAGGCCACCGTGTCATATATTGCTGGGGCCACTGTATCATATATTGCTGGGGCCACTGTATCATATATTGCTGGGGTCACTGTGCCATATATTGCTGGGGCCACTGTGCCATATATTGCTGGGGCCACTGTGCCATATATTGCTGGGGCCACTGGATCATATATTGCTGGGGCCACTGTATCATATATTGCTGGGGCCACTGTATCATATATTGCTTGGGTCACTGTGCCATATATTGCTAGGGCCACTGTATCATATATTGCTGGGGCCACTGTGCCATATATTGCTGGGGCCACTCTGCCATATATTGCTGGGATAACTGTGCCATATATCGCTGGGGTCACTGTGCCATATATTGCTGGGGCCACTGTGCCATATATTGCTGGGGCCACTGTGCCATATATTGGTGGGGTCACTGTGCCATATATTGCTGGGGTCACTGTATCATATATTGCTGGGGTCACTGTACCATATATTGCTGGGGCCACCGTGTCATATATTGCTGGGGTCACTGTACCATACATTGCTGGGGCCACCGTGTCATATATTGCTGGGGTCACTGTACCATATATTGCTGGGGCCACTGTATCATATATTGCTGGGGCCACTGTGCCATATATTGCTGGGGCCACTGTGCCATATATTGCTGGGGTCACCGTGCCATATATTTCTGGGGTCACTGTGCCATATATTGCTGGGGCCACTGTGCCATATATTGCTGGGGCCACTGTGCCATATATTGCTGGGGCCACTGTGCCATATATTGCTGGGGCCACTGTGCCATATATTGCTGGGGTCACTGTATCATATATTGCTGGGGCCACTGTGCCATATATTGCTGGGGCCACCGTGCCATATATTGCTGGGGTCACCGTGCCATATATTTCTGGGGTCACTGTGCCATATATTGCTGGGGCCACTGTGCCATATATTGCTGGGGCCACTGTGCCATATATTGCTGGGGCCACTGTATCATATATTGCTGGGGCCACTGTGCCATATATTGCTGGGGCCACCGTGCCATATATTGCTGGGGTCACCGTGCCATATATTTCTGGGGTCACTGTGCCATATATTGCTGGGGCCACTGTGCCATATATTGCTGGGGCCACTGTGCCATATATTGCTGGGGTCACTGTATCATATATTGCTGGGGCCACTGTGCCATATATTGCTGGGTCACTGTATCATATATTTGCTGGGGTCACTGTGCCATATATTGCTGGGGTCACTGTGCCATACATTGCTGGGGCCACCGTATCATATATTGCTGAGGCCACCGTGTCATATATTGCTGAGGCCACCGTGTCATATATTGCTGGGGCCACTGTATCATATATTGCTGGGGCCACTGTATCATATATTGCTGGGGTCACTGTGCCATATATTGCTAGGGCCACTGTATCATATATTGCTGGGGCCACTGTATCATATATTGCTGGGGCCACTGTGTCATATATTGCTGGGGTCACTGTGCCATATATCGCTGGGGTCACTGTGCCATATATTGCTGGGGCCACTCTGCCATATATTGCTGGGGCCACTGTGCCATATATTGCTGGGGTCACTGTATCATATATTGCTGGGGTCACTGCGCCATATATTGCTTGGGTCACTGTGCCATACATTGCTGGGGCCACTGTATCATATATTGCTGAGGCCACCGTGTCATATATTGCTGAGGCCACCGTGTCATATATTGCTGGGGCCACTGTATCATATATTGCTGGGGCCACTGTATCATATATTGCTGGGGTCACTGTGCCATATATTGCTAGGGCCACTGTATCATATATTGCTGGGGCCACTGTGCCATATATTGCTGGGGCCACTGTGTCATATATTGCTGGGATCACTGTGCCATATATCGCTGGGGTCACTGTGCCATGTATTGCTGGGGCCACTGTGCCATATATTGCTGGGGCCACTGTGCCATATATTGCTGGGGTCACTGTATCATATATTGCTGGGGTCACTGCGCCATATATTGCTGGGGTCACTGTGCCATACATTGCTGGGGCCACTGTATCATATATTGCTGAGGCCACCGTGTCATATATTGCTGAGGCCACCGTGTCATATATTGCTGGGGCCACTGTATCATATATTGCTGGGGCCACTGTATCATATATTGCTGGGGTCACTGTGCCATATATTGCTAGGGCTACTGTATCATATATTGCTGGGGCCACTGTGCCATATATTGCTGGGGCCACTGTGTCATATATTGCTGGGATCACTGTGCCATATATCGCTGGGGTCACTGTGCCATATATTGCTGGGGCCACTGTGCCATATATTGCTGGGGTCACTGTATCATATATTGCTGGGGTCACTGCGTCATATATTGCTGGGGTCACTGTGCCATACATTGCTGGGGCCACTGTATCATATATTGCTGAGGCCACCGTGTCATATATTGCTGAGGCCACCGTGTCATATATTGCTGGGGCCACTGTATCATATATTGCTGGGGCCACTGTATCATATATTGCTGGGGTCACTGTGCCATATATTGCTAGGGCCACTGTATCATATATTGCTGGGGCCACTGTGCCATATATTGCTGGGATCACTGTGTCATATATCGCTGGGGCCACTGTGTCATGTATTGCTGGGATCACTGTGTCATATATCGCTGGGGTCACTGTGCCATATATTGCTGGGGCCACTGTGCCATATATTGCTGGGGCCACTGTGCCATATATTGCTGGGGTCACTGTATCATATATTGCTGGGGTCACTGCGCCATATATTGCTGGGGTCACTGTGCCATACATTGCTGGGGCCACTGTCTCATATATTGCTGAGGCCACCGTGTCATATATTGCTGAGGCCACTGTGTCATATATTGCTGGGGCCACTGTATCATATATTGCTGGGGCCACTGTATCATATATTGCTGGGGCCACTGTGCCATATATTGCTGGGGCCACTGTGTCATATATTGCTGGGATCACTGTGCCATACATCGCTGGGGTCACTGTGCCATATATTGCTGGGGCCACTGTGCCATATATTGCTGGGGCCACTGTGCCATATATTGGTGGGGTCACTGTGCCATATATTGGTGGGGTCACTGTATCATATATTGCTGGGGTCACTGTACCATATATTGCTGGGGCCACTGTGCCATACATTGCTGGGGTCACTGTGCCATATATTGCTGGGGTCACTGTGCCATATATTGCTGGGGTCACTGTGCCATATATTGCTGGGGCCACTGTGCCATATATTGCTGGGGACACTGTGCCATATATTGCTGGGGACACTGTGCCATATATTGCTGGGGCCACTGTATCATATATTGCTGGGGACACTGTGCACTGTGGAGAGATAATAGTAAGAGACAAATGAAAGTGAATGAGCAGAGAAGGGGAGAGTGGGCCCCTGGCCCCCCAGTCCCACACGTGATAAACAGAGAGATACATACCAGGGGGTGCCAGTTTGTCCCTCTGGGTCACCCCAACCCCAGTGCATCTTGGAGGGAATTGACTGGCACAAATAAGGTGGGAGGGGATAGGCAGTCTGCGTGGGTTAAACCATACAGTTTGGGGGGGGAGAACTTAGCTGGTTCAGACTGTACCATAGGGTAGGAGAGGGGAGACAGAATAGGGGTCATACAGTTTGGGGCAATTAGTGGGGGGCAGTACCATAAGGTGCCAGTAGGGGCCATTCAGTACACTGAGCCTGTGAGGGTTTTTGTAATGCCCCCCCCTGCACTCGTGCCCCTGTGTGACTCCAAGCACAGTAGTAAATCCCACAGTCTGTCGCCTTTGCCTTCTCGCTGCTCAGGCTGAAATCTGATTGGCTGCCCCTATTTGCCTTGAAGTCAGGGATTGTCGGCTCTTCAGCCGAGTCTTTCCCAAAGGAGAATACCACGAGTTTAAGGCCCCCCTGGTGTAGATCCTGTTTGTACCAGTACATATAGGGGTCTGATGCCCCCACCACTGAGCAATTCAGGGATACGGCCCCTCCTAGGGGTACAATGAGAATCTGGGGAGTCTGAGTGATGGTCTGGGGCAAACAGGGCAGGAGGTGGAGGATGAGGAGGGTCAGGGGTATTAGCATTGTGAGCAGGTGGAACAGAGAGGCACAACAGGGGGCAACTAATATTGTATCTCTTCTTTTCTACCCCCCCCCCCCCATGTCATTGTCACACCCCCAACACCATCTCCGCCCCTTTCCGATACACACAAGTGACGGTTGCAATAATGCAAAACTGCCCAGTGAGAGAGGCACAGCGCCACCCTGTGGCCACGTCAGAGACTGCAGTGGGGGAGAACTGCAAAATACACTAAGTGCACCCCCAATAAGTGAATAAATACCCCATTAAGCACTAATTGTGATAAAGAAGTGTTGCATTCAGTTGGTGGAAACGTTAAAGGCTGTTTATCTTTAAATGACCCTGTTTAGAGAACTGCTTTCAGCTAACCTATTGTTTCTCCTACTCCCATGTAACTGGAGGAGTCCCAAGCCGGACTTGGATTTCTTACTATTGAGTGCTATTCTTATACCTACTGGGAGCTGCTATCTTGCTCCCAGGCCCGGATTTGTGGAGAGGCCACAAAGGCCCGGGCCTAGGGCGGCAGAAGTTTAGGGGCGGCATGCCGCCCCGCCGCAAGAACATTTTTTAATTTTGCTCCCATAGGGAGCAGTCAGGACCTCTCCCCACTGCTCCGTATGGGAGTTAAAAAGAGCGTTCGCGCATGCGCTGGCGCTTTGCGCATGCGCAATGGGGAGCTGGCCCTTTGCGCATGCGCAATGGGGGCGCGCTTGCGCATGCGCACCGGGGGCGTGTTTGCGCATGCGCACTGGGGTACGCGTTCGCGCATGCGCATGGGGGACTCCCACAGGGGCGGCCTCGGGGCGCACCAAAGAGAAATCCGGCCCTGCTTGCTCCCTTCCCATTGTTCTGCTGATCGGCTGCTGGGAGTTGGCAGTTGGCATTACACCAGTAGGTGGCAGCATCTCCCTATCAGAAACACACTCTGTGGGGGCAATTGAGGCTCCTGCCTGACCCCAGGGAGACACAGTCCCGCCATGTTACACCCCCTCACTGGGTTTAGCGCAAAGACCTCAGGACAAATTTCTCTTGGTGCCAGTCTGGGTGCCAGTCTGGGTGAGGAGCAGAGCCCAATAAGGACCCACAGCCATAGAGAGGGGTACGGGGGTCCCTTTATTTGAGCCAAAATAGGGATAAATAAAGACATTTCAGCTGCCCATTGTCACACAACGTATGACGTATGAGCCGCTAGCACAATCAGGGAAATACCACACGTGCCACAGGGGTTGTTTCCCAGGGGTTTATTACAACCAAACGTAGATAAACAGGGAAAGGGCAATACGCATGGAAGGTCCACAAGTCCCAATCACATCAATCCTCCTACAGGGAGTCTTCAGGGCAACCCCCCTCTGCACAGTCTCCAGGGAACAAAGGCCGAGTCTCCCAGCCCAACCCCCAATACACAAAGGTGTCCCACCCAGACAGTCACAATTACCTGGGTAGCCTCCCCAGGCAGTTCCAATGGGAATAAACAAAGTTCCTTTTTGGGTAGTTCCACAGAAACACACTACCTTGGTTCCAGGGGCAAACAGTCCTTCCACAGGGGTTAGGGTAATCCAGTTGGAGGGAATCTTCCTGCCTGAGCTAGGATGGATCCCAAGGAACCGCAGGGGAGGGTGTCCTGCCGTAGCGAGGTTACACCCAGATCAACAAAAAGCTCCTTCTCCACCCACAACCTCTGGGTTTTCTACCCTGCTGCTGGTACCTCCCCTCTTTTCCACACCCCCTAGGATTGATTGGTTAGGAGGCTGACCCTGCTTCTGCTTAACCCAACCCTAGCAGCTCCAATTGGCAGGGTCCCCTGCAGCATCATTAGGGGAGGGGTTTAACCTAGGAGGGACATGCCCAGCTCCTCTGGAGGGGACTTCTGGGAGCTTCTTTGTTTAAAACCCTTTCGGCGGGAAAACAGAACAATGGGCTGCCACCATCTTGGCTAGATCATGCACTGGCTAAACATGGGGCCAGTATAAGGGTTTTTGGTCACACTTCTCCCCCCTGGCGCAGGTGGTTTCCCTGGGGCTCCCCTTTATTAGGGAGGGCCTCAGGAACCACCGCTGGTCGGTTAGTCCTCCTGGCGTGAGAGTCCATCTGCATTGTGATGCTCTTTTCCCTTTCGGTGTTGAATGGTGAAGTTATACTGTTGAAGCAGGAGGCTCCATCTTAGAAGTTTCCCATTGTCTCCTGAGACCCTCTGTAACCAACTGAGGGGGTTGTGATCTGTCACAACAGTGAATTCTCTGCCATACAGATAGGGCTGCAGTTTTTGTAAAGCCCATACAATTGCCAGGCACTCCTTTTCAATGGTGGCATAGGCAGCCTCTCGGGGGGTAACAGTTTCCTGCTCAGGTAGGCAACGGGGTGCTCCTCACCATAGGTATTAACTTGGGAAAGTACTGCTCCAAGGCCAAAATTGGAAGCATCAGTCTGCAAAATGAAGCGCCGGGAGAAATCTGGGGCCGCCAGCACAGGGGAACTAGCCAGAGCTTGCTTTAGAGCGTTCATGGCTGACTCACATTCTGGGGTCCACACAATGGTTCGAGAACGTTGGCGACTTGTCAGATCTGTCAAGGGTTTGGCAACAGTACTATAGTTAGGGATAAATTTCCGATAATAACCTGAAGTTCCTAAGAAGGCTAATACCTGTTTTTGAGTTTTGGCGTATAGGCCACTGACAAATTGCCTCAACTTTAGCAGGATCAGGGCGAAGCTGTCCACCCCCAACTCTATGTCCCAAGTATTGTACCTCGGCCATGGCTAAGTGGCACTTTTCTGGCTTAAGGGTAAGCCCAGCATCCTGAATTTGAGCAAAAACTCGCTGGAGGTGCTGGAGATGCTCCTCCCAAGTCTGGCTAAAGACAGCTATGTCATCCAGATAGGCCTGAGCAAAGTCCTGCATTCCCTCCAGCAGCCTGTTCACTAGGCGTTGGAAAGTTGCGGGCGCGTTTCTCATACCAAAGGGCATTACCGTAAATTGATATAAACCAAAGGGGGTGAGGAAGGCTGACTTTCCTGGGCAACTAGGGGCAAGGGGAATCTGCCAGTAACCGCGGCTGAGATCAAGGGTAGTCAAATATTTTGCATTTCCCAGCCGGTCTAAGAGCTCATCTACCCTGGGCATTGGGTAAGCATCAGTGGTGGTCACATCATTAAGTCGTCTATAGTCCACACAGAATCGGGTACTACCATCTTTCTTGGGCACCAGCACCACAGGTGAAGCCCATGGGCTATGGGAGGGAGTAATAACCCCAAAGGCCAACATCTCATCTATCTGACTTTTCATCTCTGGCCGAACTGCTTCGGCCACTCGGTAAGCAGGGCTACGTATAGGTAACTGAGTTCCTGTATCAACTTTATGTTCAGCCCAGTGGGTGCGCCCTGGGTTCGCCGAAAACATGGGAGAATAGGAACGTAAAATTTACGAAGTTGGTCTTGTTGAGAATAGGTGAAGGTGGTCACTTATGGTAACTGCATCTATTCCCCTGGCTGAAGTGGCCTCCTCAATAAGGTTGGGGATTGGAGGATCATCAGTACCTTCAACTGGTGCACTGCATATGGCACTAACAATGTCCTCTCTGATGTGATAAGGCTTCATCATATTTATGTGGACAGTCTTATAGTGAGATGGGTCCTCAGGGGGAGTTACCACATAGGTTGTATCATGAAGCTTATGAGTGACCACATAGGGTCCTTCCCATGCAGCCTGGAGCTTGTCATGACGTGTGGGTACTAGGAGAAGCACCTTGTCTCCTTCCATAAACTGCGTTCCCTGGCCTTGCGGTCATACCACACTTTCTGTCTTTGCTGAGCTGCGGAGAGGTGATCATGTGCCAGGCTGGTCATTTGTTCCAGACGCTGGCGGAACTTTAATACATAGGGGATTATGGGGACCTCTTGTGATTGTGGGGCCCCTTCCCAATATTCACATAGTAAATCTAAGGGGCCTCGGACCCTTCGACCATACAACAGTTCAAAGGGAGAGAATCCTGTGGACTCTTGGGGAACTTCTCGATAGGCAAATAGCAAATGGGGCAAATAACGCTCCCAGTCCTTCTCGCCAGATTCCACAAATGGTCCGTAACATGGTCTTTAGTGTCCCATTAAATCTCTCACAAAAGACCATTTGTTTGGGGGTGGTATGGGGATGAGTGGATCGCCCGGACCCACAACGCTGCCACAGGCATTGCAGTAGTTGGGATGTGAACTGGGGTCCCTGGTCTGACAATATTCACTAGGAAAGCCCACCCGGCTGAAAATCTGGATAAGGGCATCAGCCACTGTGGGGGCATCAATTTTACGCAATGCTACAGCTTCTGGGTACCGGGTGGCATAATCCATTACAGTGAGGATATACTGTTTTCCAGAACGGCTTGGCCGGCTAAGGGGCCCAATAAGATCAACTGCCACCCGTTGGAAGGGCTCACTGATGATGGGCAAGGGGCAGAGGGGAAACTTGGGCTTATCATTGGCCCTGCCAGTCCTCTGACAGCTGTCACATGTGCGGCAGTACCTCGTCACCTCCTGTGAGATGCCAGGCCAGTAAAAATTTTGGGTCAATCGGTGTCGAGTACGGGTAACCCCTGGTGTCCAGCTAAAGGGATCTCATGGGCCATGTGAAGAAGCTGAGCCCGGTAACTCAGGGGTACTATAAGTTGTCGGGAACACTTCCATGGCTGGTTGGGGTTCCCCTTCACAATCCTATAGAGTAGCCCCCGCTCCCAAACAATCTGTTCCCCTCGCTCATTTGGGGGTTTCCCTGCCTTAATTCGTATACATTCTAAGGTAGGGTCAGTGTGCTGAGCTTCCCTAAAGGTAGTGGGGTGGAGCAAGTCAGGGGTAGGGGGACTGTCACAGTCAGCTGCAGGTTCTCTTACCCCTTGTGGCGCATCCATGGAGACAGCGTTGACTTCATTTGTATCTCGGGAGAGGCTGCATTCAATATGGCCCACATCATTGCCAGGAGGATCTCAGCAGGCAGTTGTCGCAGTATGCCAACTCGATGAGTAAACGGTCCGTGTCCTAAATCCAAGGTGACCTGGGCTATGGGAATATCTTGTTTGTGCCCCCCAGCCAGAACAATGCGGGCAGTTTTGCCAGGAATCACTGCATCTGCAGAGACAATATGGGGCTCCACTAGGGTAATAAATGATCCTGAGTCTAAGAACCCCTCCACCTGCCTACCATTGATCCTGACAGGAAGTACATGTTTTCTGGGCTGTCCACTGTTGTCCCAGCCCATCCCCAAGACAAACATATTCCTCTATTACATCCTCTCTTGGCCTGGGAGGGGCAACCGCTGGGTCTGTGGTAAGCTGCCCGTACTGTCTGGATAACCTGCTGACGAATATTGGGTCCTGTGAAGAGACAGCAGCGACCTGCCGAGGTGCAGAGAGCCTCCCTGTGGGCCCTGGCGGGGCAGGACGTAGATTTAAAGGGCAGGCTGGAGATAAATGGGCCAGAGATCCACAACGGAAACAGGTCCGGGGTGTGGCTGCGCGAGTAGGTGCTGAGAGGGTGCGATTAGGTAAATGGTTTAACCGCGGGAGGCTGGGGGCGGTCCAGACCACGGGTGTTGACCATAGTACCTGAAGCAAGGGTAAGGGGGCGGGGCCTGGGAGCGCGTTCTCAATATATCATCCGCTAGCTGGGGTGGCCTCATCTAGGGTGCCTGGCTTGCGGTCACTTACCCACTCCCGTACCTCAGTGGGGCATCGTTCAAGAATTGTTCCTTAAGGATAAGCTGGCATAAGTCTTCCAGAGTGTGGGTCTTGTTGCCGCGTATCCAGTGGCGAAATGCCCTTTGTTAGTTTCCCACCAAAGTTCTGGTAGGTATCTTGAGGGATTTTAACCAGGCTACGGAATGTTCTCCGGTAGGAATCCGGCGTAATGGAATAGCTGGCTAAAAGTATCCGCCGTACTTCCCCATAATTCGCCCTCTGAGGATATGGGATTTCCTGATAAACTTCATTAGCTTTGCCTGTGAGCTTACCCGCCAGGATAAGCACCCACTCCTCCTGAGGGACTCGGTGGTCCTCACACAAACCTTCAAAGGAGCGAAGGAAACCGTCTATGCTCTGCTTAGATTCATCAAATGTGGGGAAAGCAGCATGAGTCAATTTCACCACTCGCCGCTGAGCATTGGGTGACCCCACAGCAGGCCCAGAGCTCAAGGGCCCAGGCTGATTGGCCTGCAAAGTTAGGCGCCATACCTCTAGCCGTTCTGCTGGGGACAGCCTGGGCCAATAGCAGCTAAGTGTTTATGGAACATAGTGAGAGTGCTGTCCTCACCTCCCTCCGCTGCATCTTGATGCAAGTTACACATCTCTTCTCCCCCCTCAGGAGTCTCCGGGTCCCCCTGGGTGTCGCCTTCTTGGGTAGGCTGAGCCATGGGGAGTGAGTAGCTTCATCAGCTCGTGTCTCCGCTTCCCCTCTGGGTCAATACCCCACCGGTGGGCAGAGCCGTTGCAGCGTGGGGGAGCTGGAGCTCAGAGAGCTCATGAGCTGTAAGGTCCAAGTAGTTCCCTGATGTGCTAGCATCCCATATCCCCACCGCTGCCACCAGAAATGTCACACAACATCTCTCTCTTACGCGCGCAGCCCCTGAGAGACAGACAATGAGGACAGGAGAAAGGAGAGACAGACCCCCCCCCTCCCTCCCCCCCCAACCCTCCCGCCACCCACCCGCCTCCTCCCCCGCCACCCATCACTAGCCCCCGCCCCCCCCACCGCCCCCCCCCCCCCCCCCCCCCCCCCCCCCCCCCCCCCCCCACACCCCCCCTCCCCCCTGCCCACCCCCCCTCCTACCCCCCCCCCTCCCGCGCTCCACCCCCCCCTTCCCCCCACCACCCGACCCCCAATGCGAACAGGATCTGAGCAGGACAGAACAGAGAGACAGACACACAATGAACAGACAGAGAGAAGACACAAAAACACCCTAAACACCACTAACAGGATGCCAGGAGGCAAAAACAGAGGAGAGAGACAGACACATGAGGGAAAAGAGACAGACAGACAGACAGATAAGAGAGACAGAGAGACAGACAGAGAGACAGATAGACCAGACAAGATCTTGCACAGACCAGAACATTTACAATGTGAAACACATATAGACAGGGAGACAGACAATGACGACAGCGAGAGAGACAGACAATGAGACATTGAGCAGAGAGACAGACCAATGCGACATGAGAGATTTTAGAGACAGGCAGAGATAGACAGGACACACATGAGACAAGACGAGAGAAAGCATCACAGACCAGAGGCAAACTCAGAGAGAGCGACAGACCAATAGACAGAGAGACAGACGACAGACAGTAGAGGACAGAGAGACAGACAGAGCAGGGACAGAATAAGACAGAAGAAGAGCCAGACAGACAGACGAATGAGACAGCAGAGGAACAGACAGACAGATTTTGAGAGACAGAGAGACAGACAAGAGAGAGACAGCACAGATTATAGAGACAGACAGAGAAGAGAGACAGGACAATTGAGAGACAGAGAGACAGACAGTAGAGAGAGACAGACAGACAGATTTGAGAGACAGAGAGCAGACAGAGAGAGAGACAGGACAGAATTTGAGAGACAGAGAGACAGGGACAGAGAGAGAGACAGACAATTAGACAGCAAGACAGACAGGAAAGATTGAGAGACAGAGAGACAGACAGACAGAGAGACAGAGAGACAAACAGACAGACCGACGAGAGAGAGAAGACAAGTTCCAATGGGCACTAGAAGCCCCCCCTAGTTGTTGCCCGTTGCGCCCAGATGCCGACTTATTTTAGCCACAAGGAACAAGACACAGGACAGGGTGGGACCCCAAACAGCGGATGCGCTTGCACGCCCAACCCGTCTCGCTGTGCACCGTTGCCAAACGCAGCAATAGCAGCCCGGCCTGCACGTTTGACAAGGAACTCACTGCTTTCACCCCACAGTTCATACAACAGGATAGATTGCTCATTCAACGGCTGGTTTATGGCGTCTCTCCCTTTTCAGTGCACCCCCATTCCCCAAAAACTAGGCCACAGTATTTTTCATCAGACCCCCATTCTTATTATTTTTTGTCTAATGGCACAGCGGGGGGCCCCGTCAGTACAGTGGGGGGGCTGTGTGCGACACTCAGTGGGGGGGCCCTTGTCAGTTAGTGAGTCGGGGGGGCTGTCAGTACACATCAGTGGGGGGGGCACAGTCCAGTGGGGGGGCCTGTGAGTGACACGTCAGTGAGGGGGCACAGTCAGTGGGGGGGGCACAGTCAGTGGGGGGGGCACAGTCAGTGGGGGGGGCCACAGTCAGTGGGGGGGTTAGGTAGTAGAAAGAGCCGCCGGTTGGGCGAGTCACTGTGCCATCACTGGCACGAACAATACACCCCCTGATCTGGCGCTTTGGACTTGGATCTCAGGAAACTATCTTGGTCCCCGCTGGTTCTGTTCACAGTCGGGAACCGGTTCTGCTACACCTCTTCATGACGTGGGGTTTTGGTCGCCGAGCAGCTGCGTGTGATACGTGCACCCCTGCGCTCTCGCTGTCGGTCAGAAATCCATTCATAGTCTGTCGTCTCCTGCTACAAATCTCATCAGGGCAGCAGAACGGTTCCGATATTTAATGGATCTCGGCTCTTGGGTGTCACAGCCTTCTGGGGGACCTGGGGGCAACAATTAATAGTGAGCTTCTGCCTACCCCTCTGGGGACCCTCCAAGTAATGTTACCCCTACAGTGAGCCCACCTGGGGAACCCATATAATATCCCGGGGGCTGGGTCAGTACAGTACTGTCGTATTGCGCTCCTCACTCGTAACAAGGAATGGGACACAGGGACCTGATAGGATCAGCCACCTTTAGCATAAACCCATATGGTCAGACGCTGAGCCCCTCCCTGTAATCCAGTGACGAGTGGTTAGGACATGGGGTTGGAGTAGAACCTCCCCAGTACTTTACGGTGAGGAATGAGAAGCAGAAGACCCAGCTCTGTTTAGGGGACATGGTGGGGTCTGCTCACCCCCTGTGCGCCCGACCCCAGCTCCATGGCAGAAGTCACATGGGCAGCTCATTAACCCCTTCCTGCCAACACACACAGTACATGTACATATATAGTCCATTGCATGGAAAAACCTTCGTATACAGAACCATTGGGCTGAACACCAAACATTCACCTGGGACCCACAATACTATGGAAAGTTTGGGCGAGGGGGGCAGAATTCGTGGCCTTAGAGGGCATAATCGATTAGTAGCCAGAACCGCCTCTGTATAGAGGCAGGGAATCCATGTTCTGCAGAGCTTACAGTCTAAACATGGTGCAGGAATGGGACTCAGGCGCGGGCCCAGTTCATAGTAATTAGACCCAACGTTACCATTACAGTAGCCCGGCCAGAGTGAGTCATAGCGGACTTTGGGGATTTGGCGGGTAACACATTGAGCAGAAGGGTTAAAGGCATCTTGTTTCTCATTCAGAAGGGGCAGTTTCTGCCGTGGCACCTTCTCATCCAGTCTTACTAGGCAACAAGTCATTTCTGGTCAGCAGTACCAAGTCACGGCCCAGCGGAGGACCCCTGGCTATATCCTTAGAGCTTACGGGCTGCGCGGCGCGGCAATCGGTTTGGGGGCAGAGAAGTCCAGTTGGTTGGAGATTAAGATCCTGCTGGATCTTCTGGTGTTAAGGGACTTCAACCTCCAGATTTTTTTAAGGGGGATTCTGGGAGTTGTAGTTCCAAACCGATGCAAGTGCAGCGAAGAGTTGATTGCCCAATGATCTTTAGTTTCCATTGTGTTTCTGTGACCCCCACATCTTTATTGGGGTGTAACGGAGGACAAGGGCAATGTAGAGTCCCTCTGTATTAGGCATAGGTAAGTGTAGCCCTCTTATTAGTGATAGGATAATGTAGGGCCCCCTCTAGTATTAGATAGGATAATGTATGGGCCCTCTGTATTGGATAGGATGATGTTAGGGCCCCTCTGTATTAGGATAAGGATAAATGTAGGGCACTCTGTATTAGGATAGGATAATGGTAGGGCCCCTCCTAGTATTAGGATAGTAATGTAGAGGCCCTCTGTATAAGGATAGGTAATGGTAGGGCCCCTCCTGTATAAGGACAGGATAATGTAGGGCCACTTGTATGTAGGATGAGGTAATGTGGGCCCTCTGTATATAGAGATAGGTAATGTAGGGCCACTCTGTATTAGAATAGGAAAATGTAGGGCACTCTGTATTAGGATTGGGATAAGTGTAGGGCACTCGTTATTAGGATAGGATAATTGGGCCCCCTGTATTATGGATAGGGAATAATGTAGCTCTCCTCTCGCTCGGATATGTATCAGGGGCCTCTGTATTAGAAGGATATGTAGGGCCACTCTGTATTAGGAATAGGATAATGTAGGGGCCCCTTCTGTTATAAGGATTAGGCTAATGTAGGGCACTCTGTATTAGGATTTAGTATGTGAGGGCCCTCTGTATGGGTAGAATATGTATGGCCACTCTGTATTAGATGAGGATACACTGTGGGCCTCTGTATTAGGACTGGATAATGTAGGGCTCCTCTGTATTAGGAGAGGATAATGTAGGGCCCCTCGTATTTTAGGATAGATAATTGAGGGCCCCTTCTGTATTGGAGAGGATAATTGTAGGGCCCCTCTGTATTTAGGATAGGATAATGTAGGGCTCCTCTGTAGTTAAGGAGAGGAATAATGTAGGGCCCTCTGATTAGGATTAGACGATATTGTAGGCCCTCTGTATCAGGATAGGATAATGTTAGGACCACTCTGTATTAGAGATACTATAATGTAGGTCCCTCTGTATATAGATAAGATAATCGTGGGCCTTTGTATTTAGGGATAAGATATGCGGGCCCCTCTGTATTAGGATCGGAAATGTTAGGGTCCCTCTGATTAGGGCATAGGATAACTGTGCGTCCTCTGCTATTTACGCGATAGATACTAGTAGCGGCCCCTCTATGACTCATTAAGGACCCTAGCTAATGTAGAGTCCCTCCTCTCTTAGTAATTAGGATAATGTGGGGCCTCTGGTATTAGGATAGGATATGTAGGGCTCCTTTCTGTTATTAGGATAGGATAATGTGAGGGCCCCTCTTTATTAGGATAGGATAATGAAGGGCCCTCTGTATTAGGATTAGGATATGTAAGGGCCCTTGTATTAGGAAGGATAATGTAGGTCCCTCTGTATTAGCGATAAATAATGTAGGGCCCCTTTTATAGGATTAAGAATATGTAGCCCTCTGATTAGATAGTAATGTAGGGTCCTCTGTATTGATGGATAATGTAGATTCCTTGTTTAGTAGATAATGTAGGGCCCCTTTTGTATTGGATAGGATCAATGTAGAGTTCCTTGTATTTAGTTTATAGGATAGATGTATTTGGCCCCTCTGTATTGGATAGAAGATGTAGGGCCCCTCTGTATTAGCTGATTGACATGTGGGCCCCTCTGTTGATTAAGGACGGGATAATGTAGAGTCCTTGTATTAGGATAGGATATGATGTTTAGAGTCCCTCTTGTATTAGGATTACGGAAATGTGGGCCCTTTGTATTAGATGATAGGATAATGTAGGAGCCCCTATGTTTAGTATAGGATAATGCTCTCCCTCCGCTTAGGATAGGATAATGTAGGGGCCCCTCTGTATTAGGACTAGTGATAATTGTAGAGTCCCTCTGTATGTAGGATAGGATAATGAGGGCCCTCTGTATAGGATAGGATAACTGTAGTAGTCCCTCTTATTAGGATAGATAATGTAGGCGCCCTCCTGTTTAGGATTAGGATAATATAGGGTCCCTCTGTATTAGGATAGCGGATAATGGTAGAGTCCCTCGTATTAGGATAGGATAATATAGGGCCCCTCTGTATTTAGGATGATAATGTAGCAGTCCCTCTGTATTAGGATAGAAGATAATGTTAGGGCACCTCTGCTATTAGATAGGATAAGTATAGGGCCCTCTGTATTAGGATAGGATAATGTAGAGTCCCTCTGTTATTAGGATAGATATGAGGGCCCCTCTGGTTTTAGGATAGGGATAATGTTAGGCCCTCTGTATTAGGATTAGGATAAATATGGGTCCCTCTGTATCATAGGATAGGATAATGTAGGAGTCCCTCTGTATTAGGATAGGAATAAATATAGGCCCTTCTGTATGTAGGATGGATAATGTAGGTTCCCTCTGTATTAGGATGGATAATGTAGGGCTCCCTCTGTATTTAGGAGTAGGATAATGGTAGGGCCCCTCCTGTCTTAGGATAGGATAATATAGGGCCCCTCTATTAGGATAGAAATGTTAGAGTCCCTCTGTACTTTAGGAATTAGGGTAATTGTAGGTCCTCTGGATTAGTATAGATAATGTACAGTCCTCTGTATCTAGGGATTTAGGATTAATTTTAGAGTCCCTCTGTATTAGGATTAAGGATAATGTAGGGCCCCTCTGTTTAGGAGAGAGATATGTAGGCCCTCTGTATTTAGGATAGGATAAATGTAGGGCCCCTCTGTGTTAGGAGAGGGATAATGTAGGGCCCTCTGGTTTAGGAATAGGATTAATGTAGGGCCTCCTCTGCTATTAGGAGAGGATAATGCTAGGGCCCCTCTGTCATTAGAGAAGGATTGTGGGCCCCCTCTGTATTAGGATAGGATAATGAAGGGCCCCTCTGTATTATGGATAGGATAATGAGGGCCACTCTGTATTAGGCTAGTGCATAATGTAGGGGCCCCTCTGCTATTAGGAGAGGAAATGTAGGGCCCCTCTGTATTAGGAGAGATAATGTAGGCGCCCCTTCTGTATTAGGGATAGGATAAATGTAGGGCCTCTCTGTATTAGGATAGGATTTAATGTAGGGCCCTCTTTATTAGGCTTAGGATATGTAGGGCACCCTCTGTATTTAGGATAGGATTAATGTAGGGCCATCTGTATTAGGATAGGATAATGTGAGTCCCTCATGCATGTAGGATAAGATAATGTAGGCCCTTTTGTATTAGGACTAGGATAATTGTAGGGCACTTCGTGTTTAGGATAGATAATGTAGGGCTCCTCCTGTATTAGGATAGGATAATGTAGAGGACCCCTCTGTATTAGGATAGGATATATAGGGTCCCTCTGTATTAGGATTAGGATAATGTAGGAGTCCCTCATGTATTAGGATAGGATAATGTAGGGCCCCTGTGTATTAGGATTGTTAATTGAGAGAAAGTCCCTCTGTATTAGGATTAGGGATAATGTAGGGCCCCTTGGTATAGGATAGATATTAGGTTCCCTCTGTATTAGGATTAGGATAATTGTGAGTCCCTCTGTATCTAGGATAGGATAATTATAGAGGTCCTCTGTATAGAGATAGGCTTAATGTTAGAGCCTCTGTATTAGGATAGGATAATATAGGCCCCTTCTGATATTAGGATAAGGATAATGTAGGGCCCCTTCTGCATTAGGATAGGATATGTAGGGCCCTCTGTATTAGTATAGGATAATGTAGAGTCCTCTGTATTAGGATAGGATTATATAGGGCCCTCTATATTGGAAGGATATGTTAGGGCCCTCTGTATCTTAGCGATGGATAATGTAGGGCCTCTGTATTAGGATAGATAATGTAGAGCCTCTGTATTAGGATTAGGATAAGTAGGCCAGCTCTGTATTAGGAGAGAATGTAGGGCCCATCTGGTATTAGGATAGGATAATGTAGGGCCGCTCTGATATAGGACAGATAATGTAGGGCCCCTCTGTAAGGACAGAGAATGTTAGGCTCTTGTATTAGGATGGGATATGTAGGGCCCTCTGTATTAGGAATAGGATAATGTAGGCCCTCTGTATTAGAATTAGGATAATTGTAGGGCTTCTCTGTATTAGGACAGGATAATGTAGGGGCTCCTCTGTATTAGGTAGGGATAATGTAGGGCCCCTCTGTATTAGGCTAGGATAATGTAGAGTCCCTCTGTATTAGATTAGGATATACTAGGGCCCCTCTGTATTGGAGTAGGATATGTAGAGTCCCTCTGTATTAGGATAGATAATGTAGGCGCCCCTCTGTATTAGGAGGTAGGATAATGTAGGCCCCTCTTATTAGGATAGGATTAATATAAGGGTCCCTTCTGGTATAGCTGGATCATGTAGAGTCCCTCTGTATTAGGATAGTGTAATATAGGGTCCTTCTGTATTAGGATACGGATAATATAGGCGTCCCTCTGTATTGGATAGGATAATGTAGAGTCCCTCTGTATTAGGATAGGATAAGTATAGGGTTCCCCTCTGTATTTAGGATAGGATATGGTAGAGTCCCTCTGTATTAGGATAGGGTAATAGTAGGGCCCCTCTGTATGGATAGGATAATATTAGGGTCCCTCTGTATTAGGATAGGATAATGTAGAGCTCCCCTCTGATTTCGGATAGGATTATATAGGGTCCCTCTGTATTAGGACTAGGTTGTAGAGTTCCCTCTGTATTAGGAATAGAGATAATAATTAGGGCCCTCTGTATTAGGATAGGATAATTGTAGGGCCCCTCTGATTTAGGATAGGATAAAGTAGGGCCCCTCTGTTTAGTTATAGGAATGTAGAGTCCCTCTGTATTAGGATAGGATAATATAGGGGCCCCTCTGTATTAGGATAGGATAATGTAGGGCCCTCTGATTAGGTAGGATAATGTAGGGCCCCTCCTGTATTAGGATGGATAATGCTTAGCAGTCCCTCTGTATTAGGTTAGGATAATGTAGGGCCGCTCTGTATTAGGAGGATAATTGTAGGGCCCTCTGTATTAGGATAGGATATGTAGGGGCCCCTCTGCTAGTTAGGACAGAATAATGTAGGGCCCCTCTGTTATAGACGGTAATGTTTAGTGTCCTCTTATTAGGATAGGCATATGTAAGCCTTTAGTATTTAGGATAGGGATAATGTAGGGCCCCTCTGTATTAGGCTAGGATTAAATGTAGGCTCCTTGTATTAGGACGGATAATGTAGGGCTTCCTCTGTATTAGATTAGGATTATGTAGGGCCCCTTGTTTAGGATAGCGATAATGAGGGCCCCTGCTGTATTTGGATAGGATAATGGTTAGGGCCCCTCTGTATTAGGAGTAGGTTAATGTAGGGGCCGTCCTGTTTTAGCGATAAGATAATGTAGGCCCCTCTGTATTAGGAAGATTATATAGGATAGGATCCATTAAAGGGCAAATATCCTTCAATCAAAGCCCATTCAGTTTTATTATTACTTGTCATTCCATCCCTGAGCATTTTGTGGGGGCTCACATCCCTGTCCCCTGGTAACACTGTGCCCTCATTTTCCTCTGAGGATTCATTCATTTTTCTGTGACCATTCTGGGGCACAATAATGTCTTGGGGTCCCTGTGTGACTTCTGTCAGTCAGTGGGGGGGGGGCTGTGTGCGACACAGTCAGTGGGCGGGCCATGTTCAGTCAGTGGGGGGGGCTGTGTCTGTGACACGAGTCGGGGGGGCACAGTCAGTGAAGGGGGGCCTGTGGTGACACAGTCGGGGGGCACAGTCCAGTGGGGGGGGCCTGTGTGTGACACAGTCGGGGGGCGGCACAGTCAGTGGGGGGGGGCTGTGTGTGACACAGCTCGGGGGGAGCACAGTTCAGCTGAAGGGGCCCTGTGTGTGACACAGTGGGGGCACAGATCAGTTGGGGGGGCCTGTTGCAATTGCACAGTCAGTCGGGGGCCATGTCAGCAGTGGGGGGGCTGTGTTGTGACACAGTCGGGGGGCACAGTCAGTGCAGGAGGGCTGTGTGTGACACCAGTCAGCGGGGGGTAGTGTTGTTAGAAAGATGGCCCGGTTGGGAGCGAGTCACTGTGCCATCACTAGGCCGACACACAGATACACCCCTGGTCCTGGCGCTTTGGGACTTGGATCTCCAGAACTGATCTGTGTCCCTCGCGGTTCTGTTCCGTGGACCCGGTTACTGTACCCCTCTTCATACGTGGCACTGTACGCCCGGAGCTGTTTGAGGGATTGAGCCGGAGCCCTTGCCCTCTGGTTCTGGTACCAGTACATGTTGTCATAGTCTGTCGCTCCTGCTCAATCTCATAAGGGCAGCAGACCGGTTCGGTAATAATGGATCTCGGCTCTCTGGGTGATCACAGCCTTTTCTGGGGGAAACCTGGGGGGCAACAATAATCAGCTGAGCTTCTCGCCCTTCCCCCACTGGGACCCCAGAGTACTGTTTACCCCTCAGTGAGCACCTGGGCGAAACCCAATATAAATATAATGGCGTGGTGGGTCGACCGTACCTGTCTGTATTGGCTCCTCACTCGTAACAAGGAATGGGAACAGGACTGATAGGATCCAGCATCCATTGCATTAAAAACCCATATGGCATCAGAACCACTGAGCCCCTCCTTGTAGAATCAGTACAGAGGGTGTAGGGACATGGGGGGTGGATCCGAAGAACCTCCCAGTACTTACAGGTGGAAATGAGAAGGCAGAAGACCCAGCCTCTGTATTAGGGACATGCGTGGGTTCTGACTCCCACCCCCTGCCCCCGACACCCAAGCTCCCAGGCAGGAAAGTCACATGGGCAGCTCATTACCCTTCCTGGAACTCTGCCAGGGACAGGATATATTAGGGGATCACATGATCAACATTGCTTAGAGGGATCCCGACTAACATCCTCTGGCGGCCCATTACCATTTGTGACTTATAGGCGACCCGAGGATGGCCACCTAATGTCGTCCCCTAATTGACCAGTTTGGGGGGTTTTGTGTCAGGCCCCTAGGTCTGGCCCCACTTGTGTGACCCCAAGCACAGGAAACAGTCATTCAGAGAAATGAGCTGTCACTCTGCTACCGATGCAGCCCAACTAAGAAACTAGTAAAGCTAATTGCCCCCCCAGGTTCCTGTCGTGGGGCCCCCCAGCAAGCCAAGGCCCCTTGGCCCCAGGGCAGATAGTCAGGGAACAGGTAGAGAGAGGGGAGACATTGTGAAACTGGGGGTCTAGCTGTCTCCCGAAACTCCACTTCCGTCTCATGTGAGACTGTCCAGGTGAGTGTCTCTTGGAACAGTTCTGAGAGAGGGGTGAGGAACGGTAAGTTGGGGATCGCCGCAATTTCAGCGTGATGGTTGCCACCTAGTGCCTAGCGAGAAATGAAATGTGATTGTAATATAAATACAATTGGCCCAAGTTAGAGAAACCCAGGGGAAGGGGCATCTCCATTGGCATTTCCCCCCAGCCCCCGCCTTCAGAGGTGTGACCCCCGATTCCGCCTCCACTTGGTTTTGTCTTGGACAGCTTTCTTCTTCATCCTACATGAGGGAAAATTGTTGTGATTGTAACCACTTACCTGATACCCCGGCGTCAGGTGCCCTTGTTATGAGAACTGCCCCGGCTGGGGATAAACTGAGCAGCCCTTCTTCCTTCACTCGTATCGACAGAATCCCGGGGCCGACGCAGGCGCCAGTACAGAGAGAGAGTCAGCCTTTTCATTCTATGCGAATGCGCCACGGAGACAGATAAGGAAAAGGGATTGTTGTCTCCGCAGCTACCCAGCCGCGGGCAATTACCACACCATATAATACCACACACATTAATACTTCTAATACCCCACTTTCAAGATGTGTAATAACATAATTGACCTGATTGGGTATTAAAAAGGCATCAGAGCGAGGCGGATAGTCCGCTCAGAATAAAGATAGGGAGTGCGTGCCCCTCCATGATGGTATGGGGGGCATTGTGCCATGGTTGTGGGATCTGCCAGATCTGTGATGGTATTTGGAGAGCCACCTCGTCATATATGGTGGCGGCCACTGTGCCATAATATGCTAGGGCCCTTTCATATATTGCTGGGCGCATCGTGCCATATATTCTGGGTCACCTGTGCCATTATATTGTGGGCCACTGTATCATATATTGCTGGGGCCAGCTGTGCCTATATTCCATGGGGCCGCTGTGCCATATATTGCAGCGGTCGCATGATTGCCATTATTGTGGGGCCACTGTATCATATATTTGCTAGGGCCATGTTCATATATTGCTGGGCAACGTATCATAATTGCTGGGGCGGGGCCATATATTGCTGGGGGATTATTGCAGGGTCGCGCGGTGTGCCATATATTGCTGGGGCCACTGTATCCCTATATTGCGGGGCCACTGTGCCATACTATCTGGGGCCACTGATCAAATATATTCTGGGGTCACTGTTGTGCCATATTATTGCGGGGCCACTGTGCCATTATATTGCTGGGCCACTGTCCATATATATGCTGGGCCACTGTTGCCATAATGCTGGGTCACTGTATCATATTTTGATGGGGCCACTGTGCCGATATATTGCTGGGGCCACTGTGCCATATATTGCTGGGGCCACTGTATATAATATTGCTGGGCGTCACTGATGCCATCTATATTGCTGGGGTCACTGTATTCATAGTATTGCTGGGGCCACTGTGCCATATATTGCTAGGGCCCTGTATCATATAATTTGCTTGGGGCCACTGTATCATATAGTGGGGGCCACCGATCATATAGGTTGCTGAGGCCACCGTGTCATATATTGTGGGCCTACCTGTATCATATATTGCTGGGCCACTGATCATATATTGCTTGGGTCACTGTGCCATATATTGCTTAGGGCATGTATATATATTGCTGGGGCCACTGTGCCATATATTGCTGGGGCAACTGGCATTATATTGCGGGTAACTGTGCATATAATCGCTGGGTCACGGCCATATATTGCTTTGCGCACGTGTGCCATATTGCTGGGGCCACTTGTGCCATATATTGTATGGGGTCACTGTTGCCATATATTCGGTGGGGTCACTGTATCATATATGCTGGGTACATGTACCATATATTGCTGGCCACCTGTCATATATTGGCGTGTGGTCACTGTACCATATATTGCTGGGGCACCGTTCATATATGCTGGAGTTCACATGTACCATATATTGTGGAGCCACTGTTTCAATATTACTGGGGCACTGTGCCATATATGATGGGGCACTGTATCATAGTATTTGCTGGGGTCCTGTGCATTTAATATGCTGGGGCACTGTGTCCATATATTCTGGGGGGCCACTGTGGCCATAATTGCTGGGGCCACTGTGCCATATATTGCTGGTGGTCACTGTATCATATATGTGCTGGGCACTGTGCCATATATTGCTGGGCCACTGTGCCCATATATTGCTGGGGCCACTGTATCATATCTTGCTGGTCACTGTGCGCATTATATTGTGGGCGTCACTGTATCATAATATTGCTGGGCCACTGTGCCATATACTTGCACTAGGGCACCTGTATCACTATCTTGCTGGGGCACTGTATCATATATTGCTTGGGCCACTGATGATCATATTATTGCTGAGGCCACCGTGTCATTATTTGCTTGGGGCCATGTATCATATATTGTCTGGGCCACTTGTATCATATATTGCCTTGGTCATCGTGTGCCATATATTTTGCATAGAGGCCACCTGTATCATATATTGCTGGGGCACCTGTGCCACTATATTGTGGGGCCACTTGTTGCCATATATTTGCTGGAGATAACTGTGCCATTATATCTGCTGGGCACTGTGCCATATATTCGCTGGGGCCACTGTGCCATATATTGCTGGGGCCACTTTGCCATATATTAGGGGGGTCACTGTGCCATATATTGGTTGGTTCACGTTATCATAATATTGCTTGGGGTCACTTGTACCTATATTGCTGGGGGCCAACCCTGTCATATATTGTGGGTCACTGTACCATATATTGTGTGGGCCCCGTGTCATTATTGCTGGGTCACTGACCATATATTTGCTAGGCCACTGTATCACTTATTGCTGGGGCCACCTGTCCTATATTGCTGGGCCTGTGCCATATATGCTGGGGTCACCGCTGCCATATATTTCTGGGGTCACATGATGCCATATTATTGCTGGAGCCACTGTGCCAATAATTGCTGGGGCCACTTGCCATTATTGCTGGGGTCAAGCTGTATCAGTATATTGCTGGGCCACTGTTCGCCATAGTATTGCTGGGGTCCACTGATCATATGATTGCTGGGGTCACTGCGCCATTATATGCTCGGGGTCACTGTGCCATACATTGTGGGCCACTGTATCATATATTGCTGAAGGCCACCGTGTATATATTGCTGAGGCCACCGTGTCATATATTGCTGGGCCACTGTATCATATATTGCTGGGCCACTGTATCATATATTGCTGGGGTCACTGCTGCCATATATTGCTGGTCACTGTAGCCATTATATTGCTGGGGCCACTAGTGCCATATATGCTGGGGGCCACTGTGCGCATAATACTTGCTGGGGTCACTGTATCATATATTGCTGGGGCCACTGCTGCCATATTGCTGGGGCCACCATGTGCATATATTTTGCTTTGGGGCCACAGTATCATATATTGTGGGCTCACTGTGCCATATTATAGCAAACTGGGGTCACATGCTTAAATAAATATTGCTGGGGCCACTGTTGCCATATATGCTAGAGCCCCACTGTATCACTATAGTGCTGGGGCCACTGTATCATATATGTGCTGGGCACTGTATCACTATATCTGAGGCCACCCGTTTTCATATATTGCTGGGGCCACTGTAATCATATATTGCTGTGGCCACTGTATCTATGATTGCTGGTCAACTGTGCCATTATTGCTAGGGCCACTGTATTATATATTGCTGGGGCCACTGTGCCATATATTGCTGGGCACTGGTGCCATATTATTGCTGGGATAACTGTGCATATATCTTCTGAGTGGTCACTCGTGCCACTTATTTTGGGGCACCGTGCCAGTATATTTGCGGGCCACCTCGTGCGGATATATTGCTGGGGTCACTGTTGCCATAATATTTGGTTGGGTCACTGTATCATATATGCGGGGGTCACTGTACCATATATTGCTGGGGCACCCTGTCATATATTGCTGGGTCACTGTACCAATATATTGCTGGGGCCAGCCGTGTCATATATTGCTGGGTCACTGTACCATATTGCTTGGGGCCACTGTATCATATCATTGCTGGGGCCACTGTGCCATTATTGCTGGGGCCACTGTGCCTATATTGCTTGGGCGTCACCGTGCCATATATTTCTGGGTCACTGTGCCAATATATGCTGTGGCCACTGTGCCTATATTGCTGGGCGCCACATGTCCCTTATTTGCTGGTGGGTACTGTATCATATATTGCTGGGAGCACTGTGACCATATATTGCTGGGGTCACTGTTATATATTGCTGGCGGTCACTGTCGCCATATATTGCTGGGCGGGGTCCTGTGCCATACATGTGCATGGGCCACTGTTACTCAAGTATATTTGCTGCAGGCCACCGTTAGTCATATATTCGCAGAGGCCACCGTGTCATATATTGCTGGGCCAGCTGTATTCAGTATATTGCTGGGCCACTGTGCCAATATATTGCTGCGGGCCACGATGTGCCATATATTTGCTGGGTGGGGTCCACCGTGCCATATATTTCTGGGGTCACGTGCCATATATTGCGTGGGGCCACTGTGCGCATTATATTGCTGGGCCACTGTGCCAGTATATTGCTGGGGTCACTGTATCATTATTGCTGGGGCCACTGTGCCATATATTGCATGGCGGTCACTTGTATCATATATTTGCTGGGGTCACTGCCGCCATATATTGCTGGGTCACTGCTTGCCATCACATTGCCGGGGCACTGTATCATATATTGCTGAGCCCCGGCTGTTCCATATATGCTCGAGGCACCTGTCATATATCTGCTGGGGCACTTATCATATATTGCTGGGGCCACTGTCATCAATAATCTGGAGCGTCACTGACTTCCATATATTGGCTGGCGGCCACTGTGCCATATATTTGCTGGGCCACCTGTGCCATATTATTGCTGGGGCACTGGCATAATATTGGCTTGGGGCCACTAGTAATCATATATTGCTGGGGCCACTGTACATCATATATTGCTTGGGTCACCTGTGCCATATTAATTGCATAGGGCCACTGTATCATATATTGCTTGAGCCACCGTGTCATATATTGCTGGGCCACCTGCTACTCATATATTGCTGGGCCAACTAAGTATCATATTTGCTTGGGTCACTGTTGCCATATATTGCTAGCAGGCCACTGTATCATATATTGCTGGGGCCCACTAGTTTGCCATTATATTGCTGGAGCCACTTGTGCCATATATTGCTGGATTAACCTGTGCCATATATCGCTGGGTCAACTGTGCATATACTGCTTGGAGGCCACTTGCCACTATATTGCTTGGGCACTGTTGCCTATATTGCTGGGGCACTGTCCTATATTTTGCTGGGGTCACTCGTATCATATATTGCTGGGCACGTACCATTATTGCTGGGCCACCCTGTCAATATTGCTGGGTCCGTTGTACCAATTATATGCTGGGGCCACCGTGTGTCATATATTGCTGGCGGTCCACTGTACCATATCTTGGCTGGGGCCATGTATCATATTTGCTGGGGCCACTGCTGCCATTATATTGCTGGGGCCACTGTGCTATAATTGCTGGTGGTCCCGTAGCCATATATTTCTGGCGGTCACTGTGCCATATATTGCTGGGGCCACTGTGCTCACTATATTGCTGGGGCACACTGTGGCCATATATTGCTGGGTCACTGTATGCATATATTGATGGGGTCACTTACCATATATTGCTGGGCCACCCTGTCATATATTGCTGGGGTCACATGTACCATATATGCTGGGCCACCGTGTCATATATTCTGGGAGTACTGTGCCATATATATATCTGGGTGCCACCGTGCATATATTTCTGGGGTCACTGTGCCATATATTGCTGGGGCACTGTGCCATATATTGCTGGGGCCACTGTTGCCATATATTGCTGTGGTCACATGTATCAATAATATTTAGCTGGGGCCACCTGTGCCCATATATTGCTGGGATCCACTTATCGATATATTGCTTGGGGTCACTGCGCCATATATTGACTGGGTACTGTGCACATACCATTGCTGGGGCACTGTATCATCATATTGCTGAGGCCACCGTGTCTATTATTCTGAGGCCACCGTTCATATATTGTGGGGCCCACTGTATCATATATTGCTGGGCCACTGTACATAATTTGGGTTCACTGGTGCCATATATTGCTGGGGCCATCTGGTGCCATATATTGCTGGTGGCCAACTGTTGCGCATTATATTGCATGGGGCCACTGATATATATTTGCTGGGGCCACTGTTATCATATATTGCTGGGGCCACTGTAATCATATATTGGCTTGGGTCACTGGCCATATATGTAGGCCACGTATCATATATTGCTGAGGCCACCGTGTCATATATTGCTGGGGCCACTGTATCAATATTGCTGGGGCCACTGTATCATATATTGCTGGGGTCACTGTGCATATATTGCTGGGGCCACTGTGCCCATATATTGCTGGGGCCACTGTGTCATATATTGCTGGGGCCACTGGATCATATATTGCTGGGGCCACTGTATCATATATTGCTGGGGCCACTGTATCATATATTGCTTGGGTCACTGTGCCATATATTGCTAGGGCCACTGTATCATATATTGCTGAGGCCACCGTGTCATATATTGCTGGGGCCACTGTATCATATATTGGCTGGGGCCACTGTATCATATATTGCTTGGGTCACTGTGCCATATATTGCTAGGGCCACTGTATCATATATTGCTGGCCACTGTGCCATATATTGCTGGGGGCCACTGTGCCATATATTGCTGGGATAACTGTGCCATATATCGCTGGGGTCACTGTGCCATATATTGCTGGGGCCACTGTGCCATATATTGCTGGGGCCACTGTTCCATATATTGCTGGGGTCACTGTGCATATATTGGTCGGGTCACTGTATCATATATTGCTGGTGTCACTGTACCATATATTGCTGGGGCCACCCTGTCATATATTGCTGGGGTCACTGTACCATATATTGCTGGGGCCACCGTGTCATATATTGCTGGGTCACTGTACCATATATTGCTGGGCCACTGTATCATATATTGCTGGGGCCACTGTGCCATAATGCTGGGGCCACTGTGCCATATATTGCTGGTCACCGTGCCATATATTTCGGGGTCACTGTGCCATATATTGCTGGGGCCACTGTGCCATATATTGCTGGGCCACTGTGCCATATATTGCTGGGGTCACTGTATCATATATTGCTGGGCCACTGTGCCATATATTGCTGGGGTCACTGTACTCATATATTGCTGGGGTCACTGCGCCATATATTTGGGGTCACTGTGCCATACATTGCTGGGGCCACTGTATCATATATTGCTGAGGCCACCGGTCCATATATTGCCTGAGGCCACCGTGTCATATATTGCTGGGGCCACTGTATCATATATTGCTGGGGCCACTGTGCATATATTGCTGGGGCCACTGTGCCATATATTGCTGGGGTCACCGTGCCATATATTTGTGGGGTCACTGTGCCATATATTGCTGGGGCACTGTGCCATATATTGCTGGGGCCACTGTGCCACATATTGCTGGGGTCACTGTATCATATATTGCTTGGGGCCACTGGTGCATATATTGCTGGGGTCACTGTATCATATATTGCTGGGGTCACTGCGCCATATATTGCTGGGGTCACTGTGGCCATACATTGCTGGGGCCACTGTATCATATATTGCTGAGGCCACCGTGTCATATATTGCTGAGGCCACCAGTTCATATATTGCTGGGGCCACTGTATCATATATTGCTGGGGCCACTGTATCATATATTGCTGGGGTCACTGTGCCATATATTGCTGGGGCCACTGTGCCATATATTGCTGGGCCACTGTGCCATATATTGCTGGGGCCACTGGATCATATATTGCTGGGGCCACTGTATCATATATTGCTGGGGCCCAACTGTAAATATATTGCTTGGGTCACTGTCCATATATTGCTAGGGCCACTGTATCATATATTGCTGGGGCCACTGTGCATATATTGCTGCACTCTGCCATATATTGCTGGGTAACTGTGCCATATATCGCTGGGGTCACTGTGCCATATATTGCTGGGCCACTGTGCCAAATTGGCTGGGGCCGGCCATATATTGGTGGGGTCACTGTGCCATATATTGCTGGGGTCACTGTATCATATATTGCTGGCACTGTACCATATATTGCTGGGCCACCGTGTCATATATTGCTGGGGTCACTGTACCATACATTGCTGGGGCACCGTGTCATATATGCTGGGGTCACTGTACCATATGCTGGGCCACTGTATCATATATGCTGGGGCCACTGTGCCATATATTGCTGGGCCACTGTGCCATATATTGCTGGGTCACCGGCCATATATTTCTGGGGTCACTGTGCATATATTGCTGGGCCCACTGTGCCATATATTGCTGGGGGCACTGTGCCATATATTGCTGGGGCCACTGTGCCATATATTGCTGGGGTCACTGTATATATATGCTGGGGCCACGTGCCATATATTGCTGGGCCACCGTGCCATATATTGCTGGGGTCACCGTGCCATAATATCTGGGTCACTGTGCCATATATTGCTGGGCACTTGTGCCATAATTTGCCTGGCCACTGTGCCATATATTGCTGGGGCCACTGTATCTATATTGCTGGGGCCACTGTCCATATATTCGGGCCACCGTGCCATATATTGCTGGGGTCACCGTGCCATATTTCTGGGGTCACTGTGCCATATATTGCTGGGGCCACTGTGCCATATATTGCTGGGGCCTGTGCAATATATTGCTGTCACTGTATCATATATTGCTGGGGCCACTGTGCATATATTGCTGGGGTCACTGTAAATCATATATTGCGGGTCACTGTGCCATATATTGCTGGGGTCACTGTCCATACATTGCTGGGGCCACCGTATCATATATTGCTGAGGCCACCGTGTCATATATTGCTGAGGCCACCGTGTCATATCATTGCTGGGGCCACTGTATCATATATTGCTGGGGCCACTGTATCATATATTGCTGGGTCACTGTGCCATATATTGCTAGGGCCACTGTATCATATACTGGGGCCCGTATCATATATTGCTGGGCCACTGTGTCATATATTGCTGGGGATCACTGTGCCATATATCGCTGGGGTCACTGTGCATATATTGCTGGGGCCACTCTGCCATATATTGCTGGGGCCACTGTGCCATATATTGCTGGGGTTCACTTATCATATAATTGCTGGGGTCACTGCGCCATATATTGCTTGGGTCACTGTGCATACATTGCTGGGGACCACTGTATCATATATTGCTGAGGCCACCGTGTCATATATTGCTGAGGCCACCGTGTCATATATTGCTGGGGCCACTGTATCATATATTGCTGGGGCCACTGTATCATATATTGCTGGGTCACTGTGCCATATATTGCTAGGGCCACTGTATCATATATTGCTGGGGCCCACTGTGCCATATATTGCTGGGGCCACTGTGTCATATATTGCTGGGATCACTGTGCCATATATCGCTGGGGTCACTGTGCCATGTATTGCTGGGGCCACTGTGCCATATATTGCTGGGCCACTGTGCCATATATTGCTGGGGTCACTTAATCATATATTGCTGGGGTCACTGCGCCAATATATTGCTGGGGTCACTGTGCCATACATTGCTGGGGCAACTGATCCATATATTGCTGAGGCCACCGTGTCATATATTGCTGAGGCCACCGTGTCATATATTGCTGGGGGTCCACTGTATCATATATTGCTGGGCCACTGTATCATATATTGCTGGGGTCACTGTGCCATATATTGCTAGGGCTACTGTATCATATATTGCTGGGGCCACTGTGCCATATATTGCTGGGGCCACTGTGTCATATATTGCTGGGATCACTGTGCCATATATCGCTGGGGTCACTGTGCCATATATTGCTGGGGCCACTGTGCCATATATTGCTGGGGTCACTGTATCATATATTGCTGGGGTCACTGCGTCATATATTGCTGGGGTCACTGTGCCATACATGCTGGGGCCACTGTATCATATTGCTGAGGCCACCGTGTCATATATTGCTGGGGCCACTGTATCATATATTGCTGGGGCCACTGTATCATATATTGCTGGGGTCACTGTGCCATATATTGCTAGGCCACTGTATCATATATTGCTGGGGCCACTGTGCCATATATTGCTGGGATCACTGTGTCATATATCGCTGGGGCCACTGTGTCATGTATTGCTGGGATCACTGTGTCATATATCGCTGGGGTCACTGTGCCTATATTGCTGGGGCCACTGTGCCATTATTGCTGGGGCCACTGTGCCATATATTGCTGGGGTCACTGTATCATATATGCTGGGGTCACTGCGCCATATATTGCTGGGGTCACTGTGCCATACATTGCTGGGGCCACTGTCTCATATATTGCTGAGGCCACCGTGTCATATATTGCTGAGGCCACTGTGTCATATATTGCTGGGGCCACTGTATCATATATTGCTGGGGCCACTGTATCATATATTGCTGGGGCCACTGTGCCATATATTGCTGGGGCCACTGTGTCATATAATTGCTGGGATCACTGTGCCATACATCGCTGGGGTCACTGTGCCATATATTGCTGGGGCCACTGGTGCCATATATTGCTGGGGCCACTGTATCAATATTGCTGGGGTCACTGCGCCAATATATTGCTGGGGTCACTGTTGCCATACATTGCTGGGGCCACTGTCTCATATATTGCTGAGGCCACCGTGTCATATATTGCTGAGGCCACTGTGTCATATATTTGCTGGGGCCACTGTATCATATATTTGCTGGGGCCACTGTATCATATATTGCTGGGCCACTGTGCCATATATTGCTGGGGCCACTGTGTCATATAATTGCTGGGATCACTGTGCCATACATCGCTGGGGTCACTGTGCCATATATTGCTGGGCCACTGTGCCATATTTGCTGGGGCCACTGGTGCCATATATTGGTGGGGTCACTGTGCCATATATTGGTGGGGTCACTGTATCATATATTGCTGGGGTCACTGTACCATATATTGCTGGGGCCACTGTGCCATACATTGCTGGGGTCACTGTGCCATATATTGCTGGGGTCACTGTGCCATATATTGCTGGGGTCACTGTGCCATATATTGCTGGGGCCACTGTGCCCATATATTGCTGGGGACACGTGCCATATATTGCTGGGGACACTGTGCCATATATTGCTGGGGCCACTGTATCATATATTGCTGGGGACACTGTGCACTGTGGAGAGATAATAGTAAGAGACAAATGAAAGTGAATGAGCAGAGAAGGGGAGAGTGGGCCCCTGGCCCCCCAGTCCCACACGTGATAAACAGAGAGATACATACCAGGGGGTGCCAGTTTGTCCCTCTGGGTCACCCCAACCCCAGTGCATCTTGGAGGGAATTGACTGGCACAAACAAGGTGGGAGGGGATAGGCAGTCTGCGTGGGTTAAACCATACAGTTTGGGGGGGAGAACTTAGCTGGTTCAGACTGTACCATAGGGTAGGAGAGGGGAGACAGAATAGGGGTCATACAGTTTGGGGGCAATTAGTGGGGGCAGTACCATAAGGTGCCAGTAGGGGCCATTCAGTACATGAGCCTGTGAGGGTTTTTGTAATGCCCCCCCCTGCACTCGTGCCCCTGTGTGACTCCAAGCACCAGTAGTAATCCCCACAGTCTGTCGCCTTTGCCTTCTCGCTGCTCAGGCTGAAATCTGATTGGCTGCCCCTATTTGCCTTGAAGTCAGGGATTGTCGGCTCTTCAGCCGAGTCTTTCCCAAAGGAGAATACCACGAGTTTAAGGCCCCCCTGGTGTAGATCCTGTTTGTACCAGTACATATAGGGGTCTGATGCCCCCACCACTGAGCAATTCAGGGATACGGCCCCTCCTAGGGGTACAATGAGAATCTGGGGAGTCTGAGTGATGGTCTGGGGCAAACAGGGCAGGAGGGTGGAGGATGAGGAGGGTCAAGGGGTATTAGCATTGTGAGCAGGTGGAACAGAGAGGCACAACAGGGGGCAACTAATATGTATCTCTTTCTTTCTACCCCCCCCCCCCATGTCATTGTCACACCCCCAACACCATCTCCGCCCCTTTCCGATACACACAAGTGACGGTTGCAATAATGCAAAACTGCCCAGTGAGAGAGGCACAGCGCCACCCTGTGGCCACGTCAGAGACTGCAGTGGGGAGAACTGCAAAATACACTAAGTGCACCCCCAATAAGTGAATAAATACCCCATTAAGCACTAATTGTGATAAAGAAGTGTTGCATTCAGTTGGTGGAAACGTTAAAGGCTGTTTATCTTTAAATGACCCTGTTTAGAGAACTGACTTTCAGCTAACCTATTGTTTCTCCTACTCCCATGTAACTGGAGGAGTCCCAAGCCGGACTTGGATTTCTTACTATTGAGTGCTATTCTTATACCTACTGGGAGCTGCTATCTTGCTCCCAGGCCCGGATTTGTGGAGAGGCCACAAAGGCCCGGGCCTAGGGCGGCAGAAGTTTAGGGGCGGCATGCCGCCCCGCCGCAAGAACATTTTTAATTTTGCTCCCATACGGAGCAGTCAGGACCTCTCCCCACTGCTCCGTATGGGAGTTAAAAAGAGCGTTCGCGCATGCGCTGGCGCTTTGCGCATGCGCAATGGGGAGCTGGCCCTTTGCGCATGCGCAATGGGGGCGCGCTTGCGCATGCGCACCGGGGGCGTGTTTGCGCATGCGCACTGGGGTACGCGTTCGCGCATGCGCATGGGGGACTCCCACAGGGGCGGCCTCGGGGCGCACCAAAGAGAAATCCGGCCCTGCTTGCTCCCTTCCCATTGTTCTGCTGATCGGCTGCTGGGAGTTGGCAGTTGGCATTACACCAGTAGGTGGCAGCATCTCCCTATCAGAAACACACTCTGTGGGGGCAATTGAGGCTCCTGCCTGACCCCAGGGAGACACAGTCCCGCCATGTTACACCCCCTCACTGGGTTTAGCGCAAAGACCTCAGGACAAATTTCTCTTGGTGCCAGTCTGGGTGCCAGTCTGGGTGAGGAGCAGAGCCCAATAAGGACCCACAGCCATAGAGAGGGGTACGGGGGTCCCTTTATTTGAGCCAAAATAGGGATAAATAAAGACATTTCAGCTGCCCATTAACCTCTTATTGTCTGGGCTGCGCCAACTTCTTTCCATAAACAGCAAATGCACCAGGTGCCTGAGCCGTAAGTACAACCCGTCTGTGTGTGGCAGTACCCTGGCATCTGCCTCTCTGCCAGTCTGTATCATTCTGCCTCTCTGCCAGTCTGTATCATTCTGCCTCTCTGCCAGTCTGTATCATTCTGCCTCTCTGCCAGTCTGTATCATTCTGCCTCTCTGCCAGTCTGTATCATTCTGCCTCTCTGCCAGTCTGTATCATTCTGCCTCTCTGCCAGTCTGTATCATTCTAGCTCTCTGCCAGTCTGTATCATTCTAGCTCTCTGCCAGTCTGTATCATTCTAGCTCTCTGCCAGTCTGTATCATCCGCCAGTCTGTATCATTCTGCCTCTCTGCCAGTCTGTATCATTCTGCCTCTCTGCCAGTCTGTATCATTCTGCCTCTCTGCCAGTCTGTATCATTCTGCCTCTCTGCCAGTCTGTATCATTCTAGCTCTCTGCCAGTCTGTATCATTCTAGCTCTCTGCCAGTCTGTATCATTCTGCCTCTCTGCCAGTCTGTATCATTCTAGCTCTCTGCCAGTCTGTATCATTCTGCCTCTCTGCCAGTCTGTATCATTCTGCCTCTCTGCCAGTCTGTACCATGGTAGCTCTGTGCCAGTCTGTGTATCAGCCCATGTATGACTGTGCTATTGTCTCTTGGTGCCAATCTATTACCCATCGTAAGTGAATGTGCCATTCTCTACCTATAGAAGCCTGGGTGCCACCTGGTGTGCTAATAAATGTGTCCTGCCAGTCTGTCACCCAATGTACATGCCAGTAACTGTGCCCAGTCTGTGTAGCACCAGAGTAGGTACCAATGAGTGCACCACAGCCTCTCCATGCCAGCCAGTAAGTGCCTGCCAGTAAGTGTGGCTCCCATTGCATTTGCCAATGTTTATTGTTCTCTGCCAGTCTGTGGATGTGCCAGTTGGCATTCCCTGATTCGTGCCAGCGTGTCTATATGTTGCCTCTATGTGCCAGTGAGTATGCTATGGTCTCGCAGTGAATGTCTCTCTGTGCCACTCTGGGTGCCACTCTGGGTATGTGCCAGTGGGGGGATCCCTGCCAGTCAGTGCCAGGAAGCTTTGCTCTGGACTGTGCCCATTTATTTCCCTATGAGCTGTATTGTGTCTCTGCCACCTCGTGCATAGGCTGTGAGTGCCCCTCGGGTTCTGTCTGTGCCACGTTGGCGAGTTGGTCTGTGCCAGTTGGATAATGGAGGTTTCTGCTCCTCAGACCTCCAGGGGCTCTAACGGCTGGAGATGAGCTTTCAGCAGCTGAATACTGCCCAGGATCTTCTTCTGGTGCCCCGAGAGGGTCACCCCGATAATCCGGATATCCCTGGGCAAGAGCAAATATCTGTGTTATTTACCCTGGGGTATCCCCGGGCATCTGTATTATTAACCCTGGGGTATCCCCGGGCGAGGGGAAATATCTGTGTTATTTACCCTGGGGTATCCCCGGGCATCTGTATTATTAACCCTGGGGTATCCCCGGGCGAGGGGAAATATCTTTATTATTAACCCTGGGGTATCCCCGGGCATCTGTATCATTAACCCTGGGGTATCCCCGGGCATCTGTATCATTAACCCTGGGGTATCCCCGGGCATCTGTATTATTAACCCTGGGGTATCCCCGGGCGAGGGGAAATATCTTTATTATTAACCCTGGGGTATCCCCGGGCATCTGTATTATTAACCCTGGGGTATCCCCGGGCATCTGTATTATTAATCCTGGGGTATCCCCGGGCATCTGTATTATTAATCCTGGGGTATCCCCGGGCATCTGTATTATTAATCCTGGGGTATCCCCGGGCATCTGTATTATTAATCCTGGGGTATCCCCGGGCGAGGGGAAATATCTTTATTATTAACCCTGGGGTATCCCTGGGCATCTGTATTATTATGTATTATTAACCCTGGGGTATCCCCGGGCATCTGTATCATTAACCCTGGGGTATCCCCGGGCATCTGTATTATTTACCCTGGGGTATCCCTGGGCATCTGTATTATTAACCCTGGGGTATCCCTGAGCATCTGTATTATTAACCCTGGGGTATCCCCGGGCATCTATATTATTAACCCTGGGGTATCCCCGGGCATCTGTATCATTAACCCTGGGGTATCCCCGGGCATCTGTATTATTAACCCTGGGGTAATCCCGGGCATCTATATTATTAACCCTGGGGTATCCCCGGGCATCTGTATCATTAACCCTGGGGTATCCCCGGGCATCTGTATTATTTACCCTGGGGTATCCCCGGGCATCTGTATTATTAACCCTGGGGTATCCCCGGGCATCTGTATTATTAATCCTGGGGTATCCCCGGGCATCTGTATTATTAATCCTGGGGTATCCCCGGGCATCTGTATTATTAACCCTGGGGTATCCCCGGGCATCTGTATTATTAATCCTGGGGTATCCCCGGGCATCTGTATTATTAACCCTGGGGTATCCCCGGGCATCTGTATTATTAACTGGGTTATCCCGGGCATCTGTATTCCCATTTAATCCTGGGGTATCCCCGGGCCTCTGTATTATTAATCCTGGGTCCCCGGCGAGGGAAATTCTGTATTATTAACCCTGGGGTATCCCCGGGCATCTGTATTATTAATCCTGGGGTATCCCCGGGCGAGGGGAAATATCTGTATTATTAACCCTGGGGTATCCCCGGGCATCTGTATTATTAACCCTGGGGTATCCCCGGGCATCTGTATCATTAACCCTGGGGTATCCCCGGGCTAGGGGAAATATCTGTATTATTAACCCTGGGGTATCCCATGGGCCCCTACCCTAGTGGGGGGCAGTTTGAGGGGGTGATAGACCCCCACACAGACAAGGAACAGACAAACTCCTTGCATATCGTGCCTGTATTACAAGCTGCTTGTCTGAAGGTGAACTTTCCCTTTAATATCTTCCTACAAGGTTTGTCAAAGACTTACCCCCCCCCCCCCAGCGCTCCCAACCCAGTTAGCAGGTTCTGAATGAAGTGCAAGCTCCTGGGGAAATCCCAGTGGCACCAGAGTGATGCTTTGCCCCCGATATTAGCCCCGTGCTAAACTTGCATCTGTCACTATTCCTTGTAAATATCCTCTCAGATAGTTATTATTATGTAACTATGGTTGTACCCCATAGAAACGGGCGCTACCCCCTGCAGCAAAGAGAAGACGAATACAAAAGTTTCCGCTTACTCTGCTGTGAGCCGGGAAATTGCCTCCAGCGTGGTGTATCCGGCCTGGTCAAAGTTCTCCTTGTACCTCTGCATCTTGATGGCCTCCAACCATTCGTGGGGGGAGGAGAGTGAGGGCAGATCTGGGGGGCAGTTACTGAGGAGCGGCTGTGAGGGTCTGAAGGGAAGATAAAATGGCAGAACGATTCCCAGTTACCTGGAAACCCCAGAAACAGTAGGGGGGTAACTAGGCAACCTTGGGGTCTTCCCTCTCCACCAACCCCATGGCCATCTTGGAAATGACCCAGAAAGTATAAGGTAAGGATAGGATGTGGGAGGAGTTCCATCTTAGGACGGCCCCCTTTATATATCCATGGAGGACCTGCCTAAGGGGGGAGTCACTTTCCAGATGTTCTGGGTCCCAACCCCTTGGTGATATTGGGGGTTACACAGAAACCAGGAGGAGGGAACTATGGGAGATGGGAGGAGTTCTATCTTAGGACGGCCCCCTTTATATATACAGTACATCTAGAACCTGCCCAAAGTGGGGTCACTCCCCAAAAGTCGAATCTCTCTAAGCCCCACCCCATGAGAATTACCCAGAACCCAGCAGGGGAGCAGAGACATCACAAGGTTTGGGAGCCAAGTTCTTACCTACTGGATGAGACGCCCACAGATTTTAAGCAGTTTGGGTTTCTTATCATTCGGTCCAAAGAGCTGACAATCTGCTCAAAGCGGGGCCTCTGGGCGCGCTCTCGCTGCCAGCAGTCCAACATAAGCAAGTGGAGGGCACTGGGGCAGTCGGGCGGGGGGGGCAGTCGGTAGTCTTGCTCTAGAGCCTCCAGAACCTGCACAGCCAGGAATAGGTTAAATAGTAAGTATGCCACTCAGCCTGGGGCACTTGGGTTAGGGGGGGATCTGACGGACGCACCGCTTGGGACCCCCCCGGGGTACGAGAATCCTCAGAAATGGAATGGGGAGCAGCGATGAATAAAACTTATATGGGCACCCCCGTGGCACAGCCATTAGCCCCGGGGTGGGAACTAGGGGTAGGTACAATACTGGGGGGCACTAGGCACGTACCTCTGCTGTACCCCTAGTCCGGCCCCTCATACCCCCAACACCTGCTCCTTAGTTAGTACCCCACCCCATACACCCCTGGTGGGAGGTAACTGGTGGGGGTACTAACAACTTGCCCCTCGCTGATTAGCACTGATACCTTCTGTGCTTGGGGTCAGTTCCACCGTGGGAGTAGGGAGTGTGTATATCCCCCCGTGTCTGTGTGGGTTCCTCCCAGTACCCCAATCTCTTCCCACACCCCAATATATACAGTGGCTCCCAATAGAAAGGTACTGTCCTTAGGAAATGCCCAATTTCCACTTAAGGTACAGTACCTACCTTGGCCTGTAGGTGGCACTGCATGGCAGGTTTCTTACCCAATTGAGTCATTTATTGCAAAACAGAAACCTGTGCTGGTAATAAAGTGCCCCCCCCCCACCGGGAATTAAGTGCCCCCCACCCAGAATAAGGAAAGGAGCGGCGCAGAGAGACCCCCGGGCTTGACACTGAGAGACTGCAGAGAGACAGTACAGATGGGGGGGGGGGCAGACAGATATATCTCTGGGGGGGGTGGGGAGTAATGGCAGTGCCTACTAACTAAAGCCAAACAGAATAACAGGCAAAATGGCAGTGGTAGGAGGGTAACTGGGCAACTGGGGCAAATCCCTCAATATCCATCTCACCTCCTGATTGCTCATATCCCAATATGGCCGCTCCCCGTAGGAAGTCACCTCCCACATGACGATGCCGTAACTCCACACGTCGCTGGCACTGGAGAACTTGTGCAGCTGCAGAACCTCTGGGGCGGCCCAACGTAGGGACTGCCTGGCACCCTGAAATGCACCGGGGAACCAACCGAGAACCCAATTATTGGCTCATATAGGAACATCAGTCTGGGGCGGCCCAACGTAGGGACTGCCTGGCACCCTGAAATGCACCGGGGAACCAACCGAGAACCCAATTATTGGCTCATATAGGAACATCAGTCTGGGGCGGCCCAACGTAGGGACTGTCTGGCACCCTGAAATGCACCGGGGAACCAACCGAGAACCCAATTATTGGCTCATATAGGAACATCAGTCTAGGGGGGCCCAACGTAGGGACTGCCTGGCACCCTGAAATGCACCGGGGAACCAACCGAGAACCCAATTATTGGCTCATATAGGAGCATCAGTCTGGGGCGGCCCAACGTAGGGACAGCCTGGCACCCTGAAATGCACCGGGGAACCAACCGAGAACCCAATTATTGGCTCATATAGGAACATCAGTCTGGGGCGGCCCAACGTAGGGAAAGCCTGGCACCCTGAAATGCACCGGGAACCAACCGAGAACCCAATTATTGCTCATATAGGAGCATCAGTCTGGGGCGGCCCAACGTAGGGACTGCCTGGCACCCTGAAATGCACCGGGGAACCAACCGAGAACCCAATTATTGGCTCATATAGGAGCATCGGTCTGGGGCGGCCCAACGTAGGGACTGCCTGGCACCCTGAAATGCACCGGGGAACCAACCGAGAACCCAATTATTGGCTCATATAGGAGCATCAGTCTGGGGCGGCCCAACGTAGGGACTGCCTGGCACCCTGAAATGCACCGGGGAACCAACCGAGAACCCAATTACTGTCGGACTGAGGGGCATCAGACTGGGGCTACGCGGGGAGATCCAATCATTTAACAAAATTACCAAATGAGAAGATCTTTCCCTGATCCGGTGGGTCAAGGGGGGTCATTGGGGGGAAAGGAAGCAGCGACTCCTCTGTATCAGACTTGGGAAAAAAGCACCGGGGTTTGTTTACTGGATTGTCATTGGTCAGTTGCTGATAAGAGCAAGTCAGACACAAATAAGGAAGGGAAGGAGGAGCCGAGAGTGAGACATGCCCACTCCTCGACTTAACCCCGTCATAACGGCTTTCCCATCTGATTTATTTATTATAGTGCTTTCCTATCACAGAGCTTTATATAAACACTGGGCTAAGAAGGAAAAATCCAACCAATGAAATGGAGGCTAAGCAGCCAATCCCCACCTAGCGGACAGCCTGTTGGGCTGGGGGGGCAGTTACCTGTTCTGGGGGGCGCAGGCCGGACACTTTGCACACCAGTTGCCCATTGACCAGGACATTGTGGGCCGTCAGATTGCGGTGGTTGTAGCTCCTGTCGGACAGGTAGCGCATCCCCGCGGCAACGCCGCGCAGCATGGAGACCATCTGTAGGGTGGAGAAGCCCCCCTCGCACTGCTGAGAGAGCACAACACACAGACACTCAACATGGCGGGGGGATCCTGAGGGGCCACAATGGTACAGAACCAAGTCCATCTCATTGAGGGGTATGAGCCCCATTTTGTTGCTGCCTGTACCATTGGGCGCCATGTCCGGCCCCCACTCACCCTCAGGAAGGCATCCAGCGCCCCATTCTCCATGTGTTCTGTGAGAATCATGATTGGCCGGCTGCGCGTCACCGCCCCCTCCAGATGCACCACATTGGGGTGGTCGAATTGCCCCATGATGCCCGCCTCACTCAGGAACTCCGCCCGCTCCTTCTCACCACTCCCAGTGCGCAGGGTCCGAATACACACGGCGACCTCTCGTTTGCTTGGGAGGCAGAGGCGACCCCGACACACCTCCCCGAAATCTCCTGCAGGACAGAGAGAGAGAGAGAGGGGGCGCTGAACCCCATCACTGCCCCCCAAATGTAGGGCTGATTGTGCCGAATAGACTGGATGCTCTGATCAGTACAGGTGGCACCCAGACCTTATGGTGAGACCTCAGTGTGGGATCCCTCCCACCCAATCATTGGACTTCAGTTTGGGATCCCCCACCCAGTCATTGGGCTTCAATGTAAGATCCCCCTACCCAATCATTGGGCTCCAATGTGGGATTCCCCCACCCAATGATTGGGCTCCAGTGTGGGATTCCCCCACCCAATGATTGGGCTCCAGTGTGGGATTCCCCCACCAAATCATTGGGCTCCAGTGTAGGAACCGGCCCACCCAATCATTGGGCTCCAGGTTGCAATCCCCCCACTCAATCTTTGGGGTCCAGTGTGGGATCCCCCCCACCCAATCATTGGGCTCCATGTTATAATCCCCCCACCCAATAATTGGGCTCCAGGTTAGAATCCTCCCACCCAATCATTGGGCTCCATGTTATAATCCCCCCACCCAATCATTGGGCTCCATGTTATAATCCCCCCACCCAATCATTGGGCTCCAGGTTAGAATCCCCCCACCCAATCATTGGGCTCTATGTTATAATCCCCCCACCCAATCATTGGGCTCTATGTTATAATCCCCCCACCCAATCATTGGGCTCCATGTTATAATCCCCCCACCCAATCATTGGGCTCTAGGTTTTAATCCCCCCACCCAATCATTGGGCTCTAGGTTTGAATCCCCCCACCCAATCATTGGGCTCCAATAAAATGATACAGAATGGGGTGCTCTGGATTTACAACTGAATTCCAAAGTATCTGAGCCTATAGGGGTACCCCTAACCCTAATACTCGGGCTGAGCCCTTAGTCTCAATACTCAGATGGTGTCGGGGGAGGGGCATGGCCAGGCAGGTGCCATTTACATAGTTACATAGTTACATAGTTACATAGGGTTGAAAAAAGACCTGTGTCCATCAAGTTCAACCCATCCAAGTAAACCCAGCACACCTAACCCACACCTACCAATCTATACACTCACATACATAAACTATAAATACAACCACTAGTACTAACTGTAGGTATTAGTATCACAATAGCCTTGGGTATTCTGATTGATCAAGAACTCATCCAGGCCCCTCTTATAGGCATTAACAGAATCTGCCATTACCCCATCTCTAGGGGCATTCCCCAACCCCCTCACTGCCCTCACCGTGAGGAACCCCCTACCCAACATCCCCAGCAGGGCATTCCCAACCCCCTCACTGCCCTCACCGTGAGGAACCCCCTACCCAACATCCCCGGCAGGGCATTCCCCAACCCCCTCACTGCCCTCACCGTGAGGAACCCCCTACCATCCCCAGCAGGGCATCCCCACCCCTCACTGCCCACCGTGAGGAACCCCCTACCCAACATCCCCAGGCAGGGCATTCCCCCCCCTCACTGCCCTCACCGTGAGGAACCCCCTACCCAACATCCCCGGCAGGGCATTCCCAACCCCCTCACTGCCCTCACCGTGAGGAACCCCCTACCCAACATCCCCCGGCAGGGCATTCCCCAACCCCCTCACTGCCTCACCGTGAGGAACCCCCTACCCAACATCCCCCGGCAGGGCATTCCCAACCTCACTGCCCTCACCGTGAGGAACCCCTACCCAACATCCCCCCAGCAGGGCATTCCCCAACCCCCTCACGTCCCTCCACCGTGAGGAACCCCCTACCCAACATCCCCCGGCAGGGCATTCCCAACCCCTCACTGCCCTCACCGTGAGGAACCCCCTACCCAACATCCCCCGGCAGGGCATTCCCCAACCCCCTCACTGCCCTCACCGTGAGGAACCCCCTACCCAACATCCCCCGGCAGGGCATTCCCCAACCCCCTCACTGCCCTCACCGTGAGGAACCCCCTACTCCAACATCCCCGGCAGGGCATTCCCCAACCCCCTCACTGCCCTCACGTGAGGGACCCCTACCCAACATCCCCCGGCAGGGCATTCCCCAACCCCCTCACTGCCCTCACGTGAGGAACCCCCTACCAACACCCCCGGCAGGGCATTCCCCAACCCCCTCACTGCCCTCACCGTGAGGAACCACCTACGCTGCTTCAAATGGAAGCTCCTTTCCTCTAATCCAGTGCTGTCCAACTGGCGGCCCGCGGGCCGCATGCGGCCCGCGACCCCCCTCTGTGTGGCCCCCCACCTGTCTGGCTGCTTTGATGGCTTACCTTTGTGTAAGCTTTAAATGGTATCAGTACTGAGATTAACTGCCCCCCTGCATGGTTCACACCTCAGATTCAGGCTGTAATCCCCCTGTATTGTTTAAATATGTAATCCTCTGTGTTGTTCCACCTTTTAATACCTGCATTGTTCAACCCCTGCAGTGTTCCCACCTCAGGCTCAGGCAGTAATCACCCCCATTGTTTACCTGTCCACACCTCAGACATAGGTACTGTAGGTACTTATGCAGGTACTGCCTGGACTATGCTACCTGTGTGTATGGCACACACAGGGAGCATAGGGTAGGCAGAGTATGGCACACACCGGGAGCATAGGGTAGGCAGAGTATGGCGCACATAGGCAGTAATAGGGCAGGGAGAGTATGGCACACACAGGCAGGGTAGGGCAGGCAGAGTATGGCCACACAGGCAGGGTAGGGCAGGCAGAGTATGGCACACACAGGCAGGGTAGGACAGGCAGAGCATGGCACACACAGACAGCATAGGACAGGCAGAGCGCTGCCTGTGTGTGCCATACTCTGCTTGCCCTATGCTGCTTGTGGGAGGTGATCCTGGCAGGGGTTTGTTGTGGGAGTTTGTTAGCAGTTGGAAATAGCCATTAAATGGTCCCTAAGGTGTGTAATTATGTACTGGGTTGCTGTGCTATCCACAGGGGAGGAGGGGGCATATGGAATTTAAGGGTATATCTTAATATGACATAATTCTTTCACAAATGAATGACGGTTGATATCCCCACAGTAAGGACCAAGCATTTGGGATTTTGCTGTGCTACCACCATTGTGATAAAATAGGTGTGGTTTGGAGTGGGTGTGGTTTCAAAAAGAGGAGTGGTCAAAACTGGCTTCCATTAGCGGCCCTCCACCATGTATGCTAGAGAAATTCCGGCCCTCGGCACCGCAGAAGTTGGACAGCACTGCTCTAATCTATAGGGGGGGCCTCTGGTGCGCTGATTGTTTTTATGGGAAAAAAGAACATCCCCCAACTGCCTATAATCCCCCCTAATGTACTTGTACAGAGTAATCATGTCCCCTCGCAAGCGCCTCTTTTCCAGAGAAAACAACCCCAACCCTGACAGTCTCACCTCATAGTTTAACCCTTCCATCCCCTTAACCAGTTTAGTTGCAGTCTCTGCACTCTCTCCAGCTCATTAATATCCTTCTTAAGGACTGGAGCCCAAAAACTGCCCCCCATACTCACTGTTACTGCCCCCCATACTCACTGTTACTGCCCCCATACTCACTGTAACTGCCCCCCCATACTCACTGTCACTGCCCCCATACTCACTGTTACTGCCGCCCCATACTCCACTGTTACTGCCCCCCATACTCACTGTTTACTGCCCCCATACTCACTGTTACTGCCCCCATACTCACTGTTACTGCCCCACCATACTCACTGTTACTTGCCCCCCATACTCACTGTTACTGCCCCCCATACTCACTGTTACTGCCCCCCATACTCACTGTTACTGCCCCCCATACTCACTGTTACTGCCCCCCATACTCACTGTTACTGCCCCCGCCATACTCACTGTTATGCCCCATACTCACTGTTACTGCCCCCATACTCACTGTTACTGCCCCCATACTCACTGTTACTGCCCCCATACTCACTGTTACTGCCCCCCCATAACTCCACTGTTACTGCCCCCCATACTCACTGTTCTGGCCCCATACTCACTGTTACCCCCCATACTCACTGTTACTGCCCCCCATACTCACTGTTACTGCCCCCCCATACTCACTGTTACTGCCCCCCCCCATACTCACTGTTACTGCCCCCATATCACTTTATGCCCCCATACTCACTGTTACTGCCCCCCATACTCACTGTTACTGCCCCCCATACTCACTGTTACTGCCCCCCATACTCAAGGTGAGGCCTTACCAGGGACCTATAAAGGGGCAAAATTATGTTCTCATCCCTTGAGTCAATGCCCTTTTTTATACAAGACAGCACTTTATTTGCTTTAGTAGCCACAGAATGACACTGCCTGGTATTGGACAACTTGTTATCAACAAAAACCCCCAGATCCTTCTCCATTAAGGATCCCCCAACTCACTCCCATTCAGTAGATAGTTTGCGTTTATATTATTCCTACCAAAGGGCATAACTTTGCACTTATCAACATTGAACCTCATTTCCCAGTTTGCTGCCCAGTTATCTAATTTTGTCAAATCGCTCTGCAAAGCGGCAGCATCCATTGGATTGGATATTGGCCAATAACCCATACCTGAGCCAATCACCTCTTCAATCTTCACAAACGTCACATCGATCTCACGGGCAAACTCATGTACGGCCTCTGCGGGGTCCTCGTAGGTGGAGGGGTCGATGTAGTATTTCACCCCTAAACCTGGGGGCAAACAGAGGGTTCATTTCAGCCTTTGGGCCGGTGGGGCCCTTGGGGCCCTTTATCTGTCTCTGGGAATGTGGGTAACGAGGGCTGAGGAACTGGGGTGATATCCATGGGACTGGGGTAACTGTGGGGGGGGGGTCACTAGAAATGGGGAAGGTCTGGCTGAGGGGCGCCCTCGGTCTGTGGATGTCTCAGGGAGGCACTTAGGGCAACAAGAAGAAGATAGACAGGGGCAGATGCCCCACTTACCCCGAGAGGTGATGTAATGCTGCAGCCGGTCCGTATATGGGGTCTCCCGTCTCTTACTGTAACATAAGGGGAACAGGTAGGTATGGGGGGGTAACGGGTGTGTGCGTGTGGGGGAGGGGTGGTATTGGGTTGGCAGGTTGGTAGGGTTGGGGGGTTACAATTCCCTGTTGAGCCCCCAGAGCCCCCCGACCCAAACTCTCCCTCTGTTGTTTTCTAAGTCTATTAGGGTCATTACAGTTAGGGTTAGGGTTAGGGATAGGGTTAGGGTTAGGGATAGGGTTAGGGTTAGGGATAGGGTTAGGGATAGGGTTAGGGTTAGGGTTAGGGTTAGGGATAGGGTTAGGGATAGGGTTAGGGTTAGGGATAGGGTTAGGGATAGGGTAAGGGTTAGGGATAGGGTTAGGGATAGGGATAGGGATAGGGATAGGGTTAGGGTTAGGGTTAGGGTTAGGGATAGGGTTAGGGATAGGGTTAGGGTTAGAGATAGGGATAGGGATAGGGTAAGGGTTAGGGATAGGGTTAGGGATAGGGATAGGGTTAGGGATAGGGATAGGGTTAGGGATAGGGTTAGGGATAGGGATAGGGATAGGGATAGGGTTAGGGATAGGGTTAGGGATAGGGTTAGGGATAGGGATAGGGATAGGGTAAGGGTTAGGGATAGGGTTAGGGATAGGGATAGGGATAGGGATAGGGATAGGGTTAGGGATAGGGTTAGGGATAGGGATAGGGTTAGGGTTAGGGATAGGGATAGGGATAGGGTAAGGGTTAGGGATAGGGTTAGGGATAGGGATAGGGTTAGGGTTAGGGATAGGGATAGGGATAGGGTAAGGGTTAGGGTTAGGGTTAGGGTTAGGGATAGGGTTAGGGATAGGGATAGGGATAGGGATAGGGATAGGGATAGGGTAAGGGTTAGGGATAGGGATAGGGTTAGGGATAGGGATAGGGTAAGGGTTAGGGATAGGGATAGGGTTAGGGATAGGGATAGGGATAGGGATAGGGATAGGGTTAGGGTTAGGGTTAGGGATAGGGATAGGGTTAGGGATAGGGTTAGGGTTAGGGTTAGGGATAGGGATAGGGTTAGGGATAGGGTTAGGGATAGGGATAGGGATAGGGTTAGGGATAAGGTTAGGGATAGGGATAGGGATAGGGTTAGGGATAGGGTTAGGGATAGGGTTAGGGATAGGGTTAGGGATAGGGATAGGGTTAGGGTTAGGGATAGGGTTAGGGATAGGGATAGGGATAGGGTTAGGGATAGGGATAGGGATAGGGTTAGGGTTAGGGTTAGGGATAGGGTTAGGGTTAGGGATAGGGTAAGGGTTAGGGATAGGGTTAGGGATAGGGTTAGGGATAGGGATAGGGTTAGGGATAGGGTTAGGGTTAGGGATAGGGTAAGGGTTAGGGATAGGGTTAGGGATAGGGTTAGGGATAGGGTTAGGGATAGGGTTAGGGATAGGGTTAGGGATAGGGTTAGGGTTAGGGTTAGGGATAGGGATAGGGTTAGGGTTAGGGATTAGAGATGTAGCGAACTGTTCGCCGGAGAACTAATTCGCACGAAAATCGGGTGTTCGCAAGTTCGCAAGTTCGCGAACTTTTAGCGAAGTTCGCAATTTTGGGTTCGCCTTAGCTGGAGCCAAATTATGAACTCTCACCCCAGAGCCAGCAGATACATGGCAGCCAATCAGGCAGCTCTCCCTCCTGGACCACCCCCGGACCACTCCCTTCCATATATAACCGAAGCCCAGCAGCCATTTTACATTCTGCCTGTGTGTGCTTGATGAGTTAGCATAGGGAGAGAGCTGTGCAGGGATTTGAGGGACAGTTTAGGTAGCTTTGCTGACTAGTAATCTACTTTCTACTGCTCTGTATGTAGCTGCTGGGGGCAGCTGTCCTGCTGATCATCTGCTGTAACCCAATAGTCCTTGTAAGGACTGCTTTTATTTTCTGATTACTGTTACTCTTCTTTTCATTGTGTACTGCAGCTCCGTCTGTGTGTGTTGGAGACAGGTGTGCTGCTCCGAGTAGTGCACTAAGCACCAACCACACATTGAACCGGCTGTAACCTTTACACGACTTGATTGGCATGTAGACGCCGGACGTTTTAAAGCAGTTTATTACACAAGTTTAGAAATGTAGTGTGATTTCTGCCCTTTACAGCACAAAACACAACGTTGTGTCAACAACGTATTTTTCAGATAAATTTTTGCCCTTGATCCCCCTCCGGCATGTCACTGCCCAGGTCGTGGCACACTTTAAACAACTTTAAAATCAGTTTTCTGGCCAGAAATGGCTTTTCTAGGTTTTAAAGTTCGCCTTCCCATTGAAGTCTATGGGGTTCGCAAAGTTCGCAAAAGTTCGCACTTTTTGGCAGAAGTTCGCAAACGGGTTTGCGAACTTTTTTTGTGAGGTTCGCTACATCTCTATTAGGGATAGGGATAGGGATAGGGATAGGGATAGGGATAGGGTTAGGGTTAGGGTTAGGGTTAGGGATAGGGTTAGGGTTAGGGTTAGGGTTAGGGTTAGGGTTAGGGTTAGGGTTAGGGTTAGGGCTAGGGTTAGGGTTAGGGATAGGGTTAGGGATAGGGTTAGGGATAGGGTTAGGGTTAGGGATAGGGATAGGGTTAGGGTTAGGGATAGGGTTAGGGTTAGGGATAGGGATAGGGATAGGGTTAGGGATAGGGTTAGGGATAGGGTTAGGGATAGGGTTAGGGATAGGGTTAGGGTTAGGGTTAGGGATAGGGATAGGGATAGGGTTAGGGATAGGGTTAGGGTTAGTGTTATTAGGATTAGGTTAAGGGTTATTAGGGTTATTAGGGTTATTAGGGTTAGGGTTATTAGGATTAGGGTTATTAGGGTTAGGGTTATTAGGGTTTGGGTTATTAGGGTTAGGGTTATTAGGGTTAGGGTTATTAGGATTAGGGTTATTAGGGTTAGGGTTATTAGGGTTAGGGTTATTAGGGTTAGGGTATTAGGGTATTAGGGTTATTAGGGTTAGGGTTATTAGGGTTAGGGTTATTAGGGTTAGGGTTATTAGGGTTAGGGTTATTAGGGTTTGGGTTATTAGGGTTAGGGTTAGGGATAGGGTTAGGGTTAGGGATAGGGTTAGGGTTAGGGTTAGGGTTAGGGATAGGGATAGGGATAGGGTTAGGGTTAGGGATAGGGATAGGGATAGGGTTAGGGATAGGGTTATGGTTAGGGATAGGGTTAGGGTTAGGGATAGGGTTAGGGTTAGGGATAGGGTTAGGGTTAGGGTTAGGGTTAGGGATAGGGGTTAGGGTTAGGGATAGGGTTAGGGATAGGGTTAGGTTAGGGATAGGGTTAAGGGTTAGGGATAGGGTTAGGGTTAGGGATAGGGATAGGGATAGGGTTAGGGATAGGGTTATGGTTAGGGATAGGGTTAGGGATAGGGATAGGGATAGGGATAGGGTTAGGGATAGGGTTAGGGTTAGGGATAGGGTTAGGGTTAGTGTTATTAGGATTAGGTTAAGGGTTATTAGGGTTATTAGGGTTAGGGATAGGGATAGGGTTAGGGTTAGGGTTAGGGATAGGGTTAGGGTTAGGGATAGGGTTAGGGATAGGGTTAGGGTTAGGGATAGGGTTAGGGTTAGTGTTATTAGGATTAGGTTAAGGGTTATTAGGGTTATTAGGGTTATTAGGGTTAGGGTTATTAGGATTAGGGTTATTAGGGTTAGGGTTATTAGGGTTTGGGTTATTAGGGTTAGGGTTATTAGGGTTAGGGTTATTAGGATTAGGGTTATTAGGGTTAGGGTTATTAGGGTTAGGGTTATTAGGGTTAGGGTTATTAGGGTTAGGGTTATTAGGATTAGGGTTATTAGGGTTAGGGTTATTAGGGTTAGGGTTATTAGGGTTAGGGTTATTAGGGTTAGGGTTATTAGGGTTAGGGTATTAGGGTATTAGGGTTATTAGGGTTAGGGTTATTAGGGTTAGGGTTATTAGGGTTAGGGTTATTAGGGTTTGGGTTATTAGGGTTAGGGTTATTAGGGTTTGGGTTATTAGGGTTAGGGTTATTAGGGTTTGGGTTATTAGGGTTTGGGTTATTAGGGTTTGGGTTATTAGGGTTAGGGTTATTAGGGTTTGGGTTATTAGGGTTTGGGTTATTAGGGTTAGGGTTATTAGGGTTAGGGTTATTAGGGTTAGGGTTATTAGGGCTAGGGTTATTAGGGTTTGGGTTATTAGGGTTTGGGTTATTAGGGTATTAGGGTTATTAGGGTTATTAGGGTTAGGGTTATTAGGGTATTAGGGTTATTAGGGTTAGGGTTATTAGGGTTAGGGTTATTAGGGTATTAGGGTTATTAGTAGGGTTATTAGGGTTAGGGTTATTAGGGTTAGGGTTATTAGGGTTTGGGTTATTAGGGTTAGGGTTATTAGGGTTAGGGTATTAGGGTTAGGGTATTAGGGTTAGGGTTATTAGGGTTAGGGTTATTAGGGTTAGGGTTATTAGGGTTAGGGTTATTAGGGTTAGGGTTATTAGGGTTAGGTATTAGGGTTAGGGTATTAGGTAGGTATTAGGGTTGGGTTATTAGGGTTAGGGTTATTAGGGTTAGGGTATTAGGGTTAGGGTATTAGGGTTAGGGTTATTAGGGTTAGGGTTATTAGGGTTAGGTTATTAGGGTTTGGGTTATTAGGGTTAGGGTTATTAGGGTTAGGGTATTAGGGTTAGGGTATTAGGGTTAGGGTTATTAGGGTTAGGGTTTTAGGTTAGGGTTATTAGGGTTAGGGTATTAGGGTTAGGGTTATTAGGGTTAGGGTTATTAGGGTTAGGGTTATTAGGGTTAGGGTTATTAGGGTTAGGGTTTAGGGTTGGGTTATTAGGGTTGGGTTATTAGGGTTATTAGGGTTAGGGTTATTAGGGTTAGGGTTATTAGGGTTAGGGTTATTAGGGTTATTAGGGTTAGGGTTATTAGGGTTTGGGTTATTAGGGTTATTAGGGTTAGGGTTATTAGGGTTAGGGTTATTAGGGTTGTTATTAGGGTTATTAGGGTTAGGGTTATTAGGGTTAGGGTTATTAGGGTTAGGGTTATTAGGGTTAGGGTTATTAGGGCTAGGGTTATTAGGGTTTGGGTTATTAGGGTTAGGGTTATTAGGGTTAGGGTTAGGGTTATTAGGGTTAGGGTATTAGGGTTATGGTTTGGGTTATTAGGGTTAGGGTTATTAGGGTTAGGGTTATTAGGGTTAGGGTATTAGGGTTAGGGTTATTAGGGTTAGGGTTATTAGGGTTATGGTTTGGGTTATTAGGGTTAGGGTTATTAGGGTTAGGGTTTGGGTTATTAGGGTTAGGGTTATTAGGGTTAGGGTTAGGGTTATTAGGGTTAGGGTATTAGGGTTAGGGTTATTAGGGTTAGGGTTATTAGAGTTTGGGTTAACCCTAAAATAACATGTGAATTTATGTGACACTTTCCAAGTCACGTGGGACCCTCCCCGTTTCGCTCAGGAGATGCACCCCCACCCGCTCTCTGTGCTGTAGTTTATATGTTAGTAAATTCCTGTCACTGGGAGTCACAATTACAGTTACATGAAGGGGGGGGGATGGGGGGAAATAGGGGGAGGAGTCACAAGCTGATTGGTACCTTTTATAGAGCAGAATTAGGAAGAGAATAACTGAGATGCCAATAAATGCCAAGGCGCCAAGGCAGGAACCCACGATCAGGGGCAGTTTGTCCACTTGGTGCTCTGCCTGCTCAGAACCTGCCCAGAGAGGGGGAGAAACCTCAGTACCTCAGGACCCCCCCTTATACTGAGTGACCCCCCCCTTATACTGAGTGACCCCCCTTATACTGAGTGACCCCCCCTTATACTGAGTGAGCCCCCCTTATACACAGTAACCCCCTTATACTGAGTGACCCCCCCTTATACTGAGTGACCCCCCTTATACTGAGTGACCCCCCCCTTATACTGAGTGACCCCCCTTATACACAGTAACCCCCTTATACTGAGTGACCCCCCCTTATACTGAGTCACCCCTTATACTGAGTGACCCCCCTTATACACAGTCACCCCCCCTTATACTGAGTCACCCCTTATACTGAGTGACCCCCCTTATACTGAGTCACCCCCTTATACTGAGTGACCCCCCTTATACACAGTCACCCCCCCTTATACTGAGTCACCCCTTATACTGAGTGACCCCCCTTATACTGAGTGACCCCCCCTTATACTGAGTGACCCCCCTTATACTGAGTGACCCCCCCTTATACTGAGTGACCCCCCCTTATACTGAGTCACCCCGTTATACTGAGTGACCCCCCCTTATACTGAGTCACCCCGTTATACTGAGTGACCCCCCCTTATACTGAGTGACGCCCCCTTATACTGAGTGCCCCCCCCCTTTACCTGAGTGACTCCCCTTATACTGAGTGACCCCCCTTATACACAGTCACCCCCTTATACACAGTCACCCCCTTATACTGAGTGACCCCCCCCTTATACACAGTCACCCCATATACTGAGTGACCCCCCCTTATACTGAGTGACCCCCCCTTATACACAGTCACCCCTTATACTGAGTGCCCCCCCTTATACTGAGTGACCCCCCCTTATACTGAGTGACCCCCCCTTATACACAGTCACCCCCTTATACTGAGTGACCGCCCCTTATACTGAGTGACCCCCCCTTATACACAGTCACCCCCTTATACTGAGTGACCGCCCCCTTACACTGAGTGACGCCCCCCTTATACTGAGTGACCCCCCCTATACACAGTCACCCCCTTATACTGAGTGACCCCCCTTATACACAGTCACCCCCTTATACTGAGTGACCCCCCCTTATACACAGTCCACCCCCTTATACCCTGAGTGACCCCCCCTTATACACAGTCACCCCCTTATACTGAGTGACCCCCCCTTATACTGAGTGACCCCCCCTTATACACAGTCACCCCCCTCATACATACCCCCCCTGGTCACACTGGGGCACTTACCCCCAAGCAGTGTCTGGAAGTACATGCTGCCGCTGAAGGCCCCGTAGCCCCCCTCGCTCCGACCTCTGACCTGGAAGGAATAAATGGCTCCGGGGTTGAGGCCCCCAATGGTCGCCGTGTTGGTTTCACTGATCAGATAAAGGGACTCGCCCTCGTCACCCTGCGTTGGGCACAGGTCACATGGTACAGGTCACATGATCATCAGGGCAACTGCCCCAACCCAGGCTAATGGGATACATGTTACTGCCCCCAACCTGGGCTAATGGGATACATGTTACTGCCCCCAACCTGGGCTAATGGGATACATGTTACTGCCCCCAACCTGGGCTAATGGGATACATGTTACTGCCCCCAACCTGGGCTAATGGGATACATGTTACTGCCCCCAACCTGGGCTAATGGGATACATGTTACTGCCCGCCAACCTGGGCTAATGGGATACATGTTACTGCCCCCAACCTGGCTAATGGGATACATGTTACTGCCCCCAACCTGGGCTATTTGGGATACATGTTACTGCCCCCAACCTGGGCTATTGGGATACATGTTACTGCCCCCAACCTGGGCTAATGGGATACTTGTTACTGCCCCCAACCTGGGCTAATGGGATACTTGTTACTGCCCCAACCCTGGGCTAATGGGATACTTGTTACTGCCCCAACCTGGGCTAATGGGATACATGTTACTGCCCCAACCTGGGCTAATGGGATACATGTTACTGCCCCAACCTGGGCTAATGGGATACTTGTTACTGCCCCCAACCTGGGCTAATGGGATACTTGTTACTGCCCCCAACCTGGGCTAATGGGATACATGTTACTGCCCCAACCTGGGCTAATGGGATACTTGTTACTGCCCCAACCTGGGCTATGGGATACATGTTACTGCCCCCAACCTGGGCTTTGGGATACATGTTACTGCCCCCAACCTGGGCTAATGGGATACATGTTACTGCCCCCAACCTGGGCTATTGGGAATACTTGTTACTGCCCCCCAACCTGGGCTAATGGGATACATGTTACTGGCCCCAACCTGGGCTAATGGGATACATGTTACTGCCCCAACCTGGGCTATTGGGATACATGTTACTGCCCCCCAACCTGGGCTATTGGGATACATGTTACTGCCCCCAACCTGGGCTAATGGGATAACATGTTACTGCCCCACCTGGGCTAATGGGATACATGTTACTGCCCCAACCCTGGGCTTATGGGATACCATGTTACTGCCCCCAACCTGGGCTATTGGGATACATGTTACTGCCCAACCTGGGCTAATGGGATACATGTTACTGCCCCACCTGCCCCAACCTGGGCTAATGGGATACATGTTACTGCCCCCAACCTGGGCTAATGGGATACATGTTACTGCCCCCAACCTGGGCTAATGGGATACATGTTACTGCCCCAACCTGGGCTAATGGGATACATGTTACTGCCCCAACCTGGGCTATTGGGATACATGTTACTGCCCCCAACCTGGGCTAATGGGATACATGTTACTGCCCCCCAACCTGGGCTATTGGGATACATGTTACTGCCCCCAACCTGGGCTAATGGGATACATGTTACTGCCCCAACCTGGGCTATTGGGATACATGTTACTGCCCCCAACCTGGGCTAATGGGATACATGTTACCAGGGTCGGACTGGGCCGCCGGGACACCGGGAAAAATCCCGGTGGGCCCCGGCCCTAGTGGGCCCCAGCGGCCCAGTCCGACCTTTGCCGGCGCTCCCCGCTACTGACTGTTCCTCCCCGACGCGTTCAATTTATACGCGCTCGGGGAGGACGTCAGGCGGGGGCCCTTCGGGGGGGGGTTAGGGGGGCCTTGGGGGGGTTAGGGGACGCGGCTGGGGCACCTGCAGGGCCCCTGGGGCGGGAGCCCCGGTGGGCCCTGCACCCCCCAGTCCGACCCTGCATGTTACTGCCCCCAACCTGGGCTAATGGGATACATGATACTGCCCCCAACCTGGGCTATTGGGATACATGTTACTGCCCCCAACCTGGGCTAATGGGATACATGATACTGCCCCCCAACCTGGGCTATTGGGATACATGTTACTGCCCCCCAACCTGGGCTATTGGGATACATGTTACTGCCCCCAACCTGGGCTAATGGGATACATGTTACTGCCCCCAACCTGGGCTATTGGGATAACATGTTACTGCCCCCAACCTGGGCTAATGGGATACATGTTACTGCCCCAACCTGGGCTAATGGGATACATGTTACTGCCCCAACCTGGGCTAATGGGATACATGTTACTTGCCCCAACCTGGGCTATTGGGATACATGTTACTGCCCCCAACCTGGGCTATTGGGATACATGTTACTGCCCCCAACCTGGGCTAATGGGATACATGTTACTGCCCCCAACCTGGGCTATTGGGATACATGATACTGCCCCCAACCTGGGCTATTGGGATACATGTTACTGCCCCCAACCTGGGCTATTGGGATACATGATACTGCCCCCAACCTGGGCTAATGGGATACATGTTACTGCCCCCAACCTGGGCTAATGGGATACATGTTACTGCCCCCAACCTGGGCTATTGGGATACATGTTACTGCCCCCAACCTGGGCTAATGGGATACATGTTACTGCCCCCAACCTGGGCTATTGGGATACATGTTACTGCCCCCAACCTGGGCTAATGGGATACATGTTACTGCCCCCAACCTGGGCTAATGGGATACATGTTACTGCCCCCAACCTGGGCTAATGGGATACATGTTACTGCCCCCAACCTGGGCTATTGGGATACATGTTACTGCCCCCAACCTGGGCTAATGGATACATGTTACTGCCCCACCTGGGCTATGGGATACATGTTACTGCCCCCAACCTGGGCTAATGGGATACATGTTACTGCCCCCAACCTGGGCTATTGGGATACATGTTACTGCCCCCAACCTGGGCTAATGGGATACATGTTACTGCCCCCAACCTGGGCTAATGGGATACATGTTACTGCCCCCAACCTGGGCTAATTGGATACATTTTACTGCCCCCAACCTGGGCTAATGGGATACATGTTACTGCCCCAACCTGGGCTAATGGGATACATGTTACTGCCCCCAACTGGGCTAATGGGATACATGTTACTGCCCCCAACCTGGGCTAATGGGATACATGTTACTGCCCCCAACCTGGGCTAATGGGATACATGTTACTGCCCCAACTGGGCTAATGGGATACATGTTACTGCCCCCAACCTGGGCTATTGGGATACATGTTACTGCCCCCAACCTGGGCTAATGGGATACATGTTACTGCCCCCAAACTGGGCTAATGGGATACATGTTACTGCCCCAACCTGGGCTAATGGGATACATGTTACTGCCCCCAAACCTGGGCTAATGGGATACATGTTACTGCCCCAACCTGGGCTAATGGGATACATGTTACTGCCCCAACCTGGGCTAATGGGATACATGTTACTGCCCCAACCTGGGCTAATGGGATACATGTTACTGCCCCCAAACCTGGGCTAATGGGATACATGATACTGCCCCCAACCTGGGCTAATGGGATACATGATACTGCCCCCAACCTGGGCTAATGGGATACATGTACTGCCCCAACCTGGCTATGGAACATGATACTGCCCCCAACCTGGGCTAATGGGATACATGTTACTGCCCCACCTGGGCTAATGGGATACATGTTACTGCCCCAACCTGGGCTATTGGGATACATGTTACTGCCCCCACCTGGCTAATGGGATACATGTTACTGCCCCCAACCTGGGCTATTGGGATACATGTTACTGCCCCCAACCTGGGCTATTGGGATACATGTTACTGCCCCCAACCTTGGGCTAATGGGATACATGTTACTGCCCCCAACCTGGGCTATGGGATACAATGTTACTGCCCCCAACCTGGGCTATTGGGATACATGTTACTGCCCCCAACCTGGGCTATGGATACATGTTACTGCCCCCAACCTGGGCTAATGGGATACATGTTACTGCCCCCAACCTGGGCTATTGGGATACATGTTACTGCCCCCAACCTGGGCTAATGGGATACATGTTACTGCCCCCAACCTGGGCTAATGGGATACATGTTACTGCCCCCAACCTGGGCTAATGGGATACATGTTACTGCCCCCAACCTGGGCTAATGGGATACATGTTACTGCCCCCAACCTGGGCTAATGGGATACATGTTACTGCCCCCAACCTGGGCTAATGGGATACATGTTACTGCCCCCAACCTGGGCTAATGGGATACATGTTACTGCCCCCAACCTGGGCTAATGGGATACATGTTACTGCCCCCAACCTGGGCTAATGGGATACATGTTACTGCCCCCAACCTGGGCTAATGGGATACATGTTACTGCCCCCAACCTGGGCTATTGGGATACATGTTACTGCCCCCAACCTGGGCTAATGGGATACATGTTACTGCCCCCAACCTGGGCTATGGGATACATGTTACTGCCCCCAACCTGGGCTATTGGGATACATGTTACTGCCCCCAACCTGGGCTATTGGGATACATGTTACTGCCCCCAAACCTGGGCTAATGGGATACATGTTACTGCCCCCAACCTGGGCTATTGGGATACATGTTACTGCCCCCAACCTGGGCTATTGGGATACATGATACTGCCCCCAACCTGGGCTATTGGGATACATATTACTGCCCCAACCTGGGCTATTGGGATACATGTTACTGCCCCCAACCTGGGCTATTGGGATACATGATACTGCCCCCAACCTGGGCTATTGGGATACATGTTACTGCCCCCAACCTGGGCTATTGGGATACATGTTACTGCCCCCAACCTGGGCTATTGGGATACATGTTACTGCCCCCAACCTGGGCTAATGGGATACATGTTACTGCCCCCAACCTGGGCTAATGGGATACATGTTACTGCCCCCAACCTGGGCTAATGGGATACATGTTACTGCCCCCAACCTGGGCTATTGGGATACATGTTACTGCCCCCCAACCTAGGCTATTGGGATACATGTTACTGCCCCCAACCTGGGCTATTGGGATACATGTTACTGCCCCCAACCTGGGCTATTGGGATACATGATACTGCCCCCAACCTGGGCTATTGGGATACATGATACTGCCCCAACCTGGGCTAATGGGATACATGTTACTGCCCCCAACCTGGGCTATTGGGATACATGTTACTGCCCCCAACCTGGGCTATTGGGATACATGTTACTGCCCCCAACCTGGGCTAATGGGATACATGTTACTGCCCCAACCTGGGCTAATGGGATACATGTTACTGCCCCAACCTGGGCTAATGGGATACTTGTTACTGCCCCCAACCTGGGCTAATGGGATACTTGTTACTGCCCCCAACCTGGGCTAATGGGATACATGTTACTGCCCCCAACCTGGGCTAATGGGATACATGTTACTGCCCCAACCTGGGCTATTGGGATACATGTTACTGCCCCCAACCTGGGCTATTGGGATACATGTTACTGCCCCCAACCTGGGCTAATGGGATACTTGTTACTGCCCCCAACCTGGGCTAATGGGATACATGTTACTGCCCCCAACCTGGGCTATTGGGATACATGTAACTGCCCCCAACCTGGGCTAATGGGATACTTGTTACTGCCCCCAACCTGGGCTAATGGGATACTTGTTACTGCCCCCAACCTGGGCTAATGGGATACATGTTACTGCCCCCAACCTGGGCTATTGGGATACATGTAACTGCCCCCAACCTGGGCTAATGGGATACTTGTTACTGCCCCCAACCTGGGCTAATGGGATACTTGTTACTGCCCCCAACCTGGGCTAATGGGATACATGTTACTGCCCCCAACCTGGGCTATTGGGATACATGTAACTGCCCCCAACCTGGGCTAATGGGATAAATGTTACTGCCCCCAACCTGGGCTAATGGGATACTTGTTACTGCCCCCAACCTGGGCTAATGGGATACATGTTACTGCCCCCAACCTGGGCTATTGGGATACATGTTACTGCCCCCAACCTGGGCTAATGGGATAAATGTTACTGCCCCCAACCTGGGCTATTGGGATACATGTTACTGCCCCCAACCTGGGCTAATGGGATACATGTTACTGCCCCCAACCTGGGCTAATGGGATACATGTTACTGCCCCCAACCTGGGCTATTGGGATACATGTTACTGCCCCCAACCTGGGCTATTGGGATACATGTTACTGCCCCCAACCTGGGCTAATGGGATACATGTTACTGCCCCCAACCTGGGCTAATGGGATACTTGTTACTGCCCCCAACCTGGGCTAATGGGATACATGTTACTGCCCCCAACCTGGGCTAATGGGATACATGTTACTGCCCCCAACCTGGGCTAATGGGATACATGTTACTGCCCCCAACCTGGGCTAATGGGATACATGTTACTGCCCCCAACCTGGGCTAATGGGATACATGTTACTGCCCCCAACCTGGGCTAATGGGATACTTGTTACTGCCCCCAACCTGGGCTAATGGGATACTTGTTACTGCCCCAACCTGGGCTATTGGGATACATGTTACTGCCCCCAACCTGGGCTAATGGGATACATGATACTGCCCCCAACCTGGGCTATTGGGATACATGTTACTACCCCAACCTGGGCTAATGGGATACATGTTACTGCCCCCAACCTGGGCTATTGGGATACATGTTACTGCCCCAACCTGGGCTAATGGGATACATGTTACTGCCCCCAACCTGGGCTAATGGGATACATGTTACTGCCCCCAACCTGGGGTAACTGGGCCCATATCTACCCTCAGCTAATGGGGTACCTTACATACATTATACTGCCCCCCAACCTGGGGTAACTGGGCCCAGTTTAATGTTGGGGTGAGGGGCCCAGGGGGTGTCGGGGGGCCCCAGGGGGGGGTCGGGGGGGTACCTTCTCCCGGTAGCAGAGCTGATAGTCCAGGATTTTGCCGTTGGGCTGCTCCGGTTCCGGCCACGTCAGGGTGATGCTCTGTTTGGATCGGTGCAACTGGTGCATGATGGGAACTGCGGAGGGAACTGGGGGGGGGGGGATATAAATAGGAAAGAACAGATTCTGTCCAACACCGACACTCACAGACGCGCTCACTGGGGGACATGTGACTGCGAGACGCTCGGCCGGAGCTGTCACTTTAATTTAGGTCACAGCATCAGCGAGACCCCCCGGCCCCAGAGACACCAACAGAGAGTCTCATTGAGAATTCAGGGCCCCGGCGACTCACCCAGCCCCCCCTATTCCTTTACTGTATTAGTCCCACCGGCCCTGCTGGGAGGCTGTTCCCTGTACCTACCCCCCTTACTGTATTAGTCCCACCGCCCCTGCTGGGAGGCAGTTCCCTGTACCTACCCCCCTTACTGTATTAGTCCCACCGGCCCTGCTGGGAGGCTGTTCCCTGTACCTACCCCCCTTACTGTATTAGTCCCACCGCCCCTGCTGGGAGGCAGTTCCCTGTACCTACCCCCCTTACTGTATTAGTCCTACCGCCCCTGCTGGGAGGCTGTTCCCTGTACCTACCCCCCTTACTGTAAAGTAGCACTTCCTTATGTTCCACTCACCTGATTGGCTGATGCTGAGGTTGAGGGAGGAGTGCTTGGGTTGCTCGGGGCTCAGCTCGGACACTTGGTTGACTGCCTGCACCTCGAGGGTATAGGGCACCCCTGGTAGCAGCCCCGATAGGTGCACCCTGGTGTGAATGAGCCCCACTTGGCTGGGTCTGAAGGTGACTCCCTCTCCGCAGCGCAGGCAGCGCCCCCCCATACACTCCTTACAGGCCACTGAGTACAGCACCTCCGGGCGCCCCCCCAGGTCCTTAGGGGCCCTCCAGCTGGCCGAAACTGCCCCGGGGCCTGTCACCTCGTAATTCAAATCCCACGGCGCAGAGGGAGGTCCTGAAAGGGAAGGAGGGCAATTAAATGGCACAGGAATATACAGGGCAACTACATCATGGAGGGTAGGTGGGGGCAATCTCAGCCACATACAGGGCAACTACATCATGGAGGGTAGGTGGGGGCAATCTCAGCCACATACAGGGCAACTACATCATGGAGGGTAGGTGGGGGCAATCTCAGCCACATACAGGGCAACTACATCATGGGGGGTAGGTGGGGGGAATCTCAGCCACATACAGGGCAACTACATCATGGGGGGTAGGTGGGGGCAATCTCAGCCACATACAGGGCAACTACATCATGGGGGGTAGGTGGGGGCAATCTCAGCCACATACAGGGCAACTACATCATGGGGGGTAGGTTCCCTTGGGGCAATCTCCGCCACATACAGGGCAACTACATCATGGGGGGTAGGTGGGGGCAATCTCAGCCACATACAGGGCAACTACATCATGGGGGGTAGGTTCCCTTGGGGCAATCTCCACCACATACAGGGCAACTACATCATGGGGGGTAGGTTCCCTTGGGGCAATCTCCGCCACATACAGGGCAACTACATCATGGGGGGTAGGTGGGGGCAATCTCCGCCATATACAGGGCAATGGGATCCAAACACCTCTCTGTCTCGGATTTAAAGATAAGGAGGAGTTCCTTACATACTGCATTGTGCATCCCCTGCATTAGGCTTAGGGCCCCCGGGGCCCGGCACACAGATATTGCACAATGCAGAGAGTAAAGGTTCTGCCACTAGGGAGGTTCTGATCCAGTTACACCCCCCATGGATGTCAGAGGGGCAAAGAGTAAGGGCATTAAGTGCTTTTTTATTCTCCCTAATTGCTGGGAAACCCCCGAGGGAGGAGGGGCTTTCAGTTTTACAGTTTTACAGTTCAGCTCAGCCATTGGCCGGATGCATGTACAGTTCTTTGTATTGAACATAAGTGTTCACTTCCCCTTTAATCCAGTCACATGGTGTGAGATATACCCCCCCCCCCATGGAGCTGTGTCCCTATGTGCCCTTCCCATTATACAGATATATTCCCCTGGCGTGTGGGTGTGGGTGGGGTGTTACTTACCCTTTAATCCAGTCACATGGTGTGAGATATACCCCCCCCCCATGGAGCTGTGTCCCTATGTGCCCTTCCCATTATACAGATATATTCCCCTGGCGTGTGGGTGTGGGTGGGGTGTTACTTACCCTTTACTGGCACTGCCAACACATAAATCAAAGAGCAGCCAATGGCGGAGAAGCCTGAGTGGGAACGGATCCAATTGGCTGAGAGTCGGGGTTCACTCCCCCAGCCAGGTGCCTGATATATATTTTATTTACATCCCAGCGCCGCCGCTGCCTACACTGGTGCCCATGGGGCCCTCCAGCTGCTCAAACACTACAACTATAAAGGGTTAACTGCCCCCAGTGGGGTGTTTGGGGCAAAAATTAACACAGATCCCAATGCCATAGAGGTTAGAGAAGCCCCCCGGGGTACTTAAAGATCTGGTCACACCCTAATATAACAATATACCCCCTACTGTAAATTATAAGGATATTAGAAGTTTCTCCTTAATGTCTCTACAAGCCCCGCCCACTAATATCTATTATTGGACTGCGCAACCAATCACAATACAGTAAATTCCCCACATTACTATGGGCTGTCTCTATTACTGGAAGGTATCGGGGCAAAGCAGACTTATTGTATATAAGTTTAACTGCCCCCCCCCGGGGCCCTGAAGTAGAACTCCCGGCACCCTTCTATAGGCAAAGGGAGTTGTAGTCCAGCAACAGCTGACCCTGCATTGTGCCATTGGTTGATTCGCCTATAGCGACCAATCAGCAGTTAGCATTTACTGGTCACCTGTTTTAAAGCAGCCATCTTATTGGTTGCTATGGGTTACTGTAGCTGGGCCCTTTATTACAGGAACTTGCACTGTGGGGGCAATTATATCCTTACTGTGCAGCAATCAGTTCTATGGGGCAATAACCTTCCAGTACATTTGATTATAATGAATAATATTTATAGGGCAGTTCGTTTTCCTATGAGAAGCTCCACATGGTTCTGGGGCCAATGGGGTGCGGGGGGGCCAATGGGGTGCGGGGGGGCCTGCTATTTACAGAGCGCCGGCGCTGATCCAGTCCCTTCAGGTTCAGCAGTACCAATATTGCATGGGTTTGAGGGGTGAGGCCAAGGGCAAGCAAACCTTCATACAAATCTGCCCCTGTCTGTATCCCTGTGGGGTGGCCAATACCCAGACTGTGGGCGTATCCCTGTGTGACGGCCAATACCCAGACTGTGGGCGTATCTCTGTGGGGTGGCCAATACCCAGACTGTGGGCGTATCCCTGTGTGACGGCCAATACCCAGACTGTGGGCGTATCCCTGTGGGGAAGCCAATACCCAGACTGTGGGCATATCCCTGTGGGGCGGCCAATACCCAGACTGTGGGCGTATCCCTGTGGGGTGGCCAATACCCAGACTGTGGGCGTATCCCTGTGGGGTGGCCAATACCCAGACTGTGGGCGTATCCCTGTGGGGTGGCCAATACCCAGACTGTGGGCGAATCCCTGTGTGACGGCCAATCCCCAGACTGTGGGCGTATCCCTGTGGGGAAGCCAATACCCAGACTGTGGGCGTATCCCTGTGGGGCGGCCAATACCCAGACTGTGGGCGTATCCCTGTGGGACGGCCAATACCCAGACTGTGGGCGTATCCCTGTGGTGAAGCCAATACCCAGACTGTGGGCGTATCCCTGTGGGGTGGCCAATACCCAGACTGTGGGCGTATCCTTGTGGGGTGGCCAATACCCAGACTGTGGGCGTATCCCTGTGTGACGGCCAATACCCAGACTGTGGGCGTATCCCTGTGGGGAAGCCAATACCCAGACTGTGGGCGTATCCCTGTGGGGTGGCCAATACCCAGACTGTGGGCGTATCCCTGTGGGGTGGCCAATACCCAGACTGTGGGCGTATCCCTGTGGGGAAGCCAATACCCAGACTGTGGGGGTATCCATGTGGGGTGGCCAATACCCAGACTGTGGGCGTATCCCTGTGGGGTGGCCAATACCCAGACTGTGGGCTTATCCCTGCGGGGTGGCCAATACCCAGACTGTGGGCGTATCCATGTGGGACGGCCAATACCCAGACTGTGGGCGTATCCCTGTGGGACGGCCAATACCCAGACTGTGGGCGTATCCCTGTGGGGCGGCCAATACCCAGACTGTGGGCGTATCCCTGTGGGGCGGCCAAAACCCAGACTGTGGGCGTATCTCTGTGGGGGAGCCAATACCCAGACTGTGGGCGTATCCCTGTGGGGCGGCCAATACCCAGACTGTGGGCGTATCCCTGTGGGGTGGCCAATACCCAGACTGTGGGCGTATCCCTGTGGGACGGCCAAAACCCAGACTGTGGGCATATCCCTGTGGGTGGCCAATACCAAGACTGTGGGCGAATCCCTGTGGGGTGGCCAATACCCAGACTGTGGGCGTATCCCTGTGGGGTGGCCAATACCCAGACTGTGGGCGTATCCCTGTGGGGTGGCCAATACCCAGACTGTGGGCGTATCCCTGTGGGGGGCCAATACCCAGACTGTGGGGTATCCCTGTGGGACGGCCAATACCCAGACTGTGGGCGTATCCCTGTGGGGTGGCCCATACCCAGACTGTGGGCGTATCCCTGTGGGGTGGCCAATACCCAGACTGTGGGCGTATCCCTGTGGGGGGCCAATACCCAGACTGTGGGCGTATCCCTGTGGGGTGGCAAATACCCAGACTGTGGGCGTATCCCTGTGGGGGGAGCAATACCAAGACTGTGGGCGTATCCCTGTGGGGCGGCCAATACCCAGACTGTGGGCGTATCCCTGTGGGGCGGCCAAAACCCAGACTGTGGGCGTATCCCTGTCGGGGGGCCAATACCCAGACTGTGGGCATATCCCTGTGGGGCGGCCAATACCCAGACTGTGGGCGTATCCCTGTGGGGCGGCCAATACCCAGACTGTGGGCGTATCCCTGCGGGGTGGCCAATACCCAGACTGTGGGCGTATCCCTGTGGTCCGGCCAATACCCAGACTGTGGGCGTATCCCTTAGCAGCCAATACCCAGACTGTGGGCGTATCCCTTAGCAGCCAATACCAAGACTTTGGGCGTATCCCTTAGCAGCCAATACCCAGACTGTGGGCGTATCCCTTAGCAGCCAATACCCAGACTGTGGGCGTATCCCTTAGCAGCCAATACCCATGCAGAGTGAGAGAAACAGCATCTCGTGACTCACCAGTACAGGGGGATTGTGGGTTCTCCTCGGGGGTGCGGTAATACCCCTTGTCGCACACACAGCCCAGGGCCCCTGAGGTAATTGTGTTGCTGTTACTGGGGCAGGGAAGGCAGCGGCTGATTGGTGAGTCCGGGGGCCTGTACGTGCCCGGGGGGCAGGCTGTAGGGGGCAAATGGAAAGGGTTAAACACAGAGCAAAAAGCAGCACCGATACACAGACATTTCTATACATGAACTTTCCAGCAGGGGAGCGGCTCCTACATGAACTTTCCAGCAGGGGAATGACTGGTTATTATAGAGTCACATCGGCTGTTTGTATTGGGATCTATTTACTGACTGATATGAGCGGCTCCTACATGAACTTTCCAGCAGGGGAATGACTGGTTATTATAGAGTCACATCGGCTGTTTGTATTGGGATCTATTTACTGAATGATATGAGCGGCTCCTACATGAACTTTCCAGCAGGGGAATGACCGGTTATTATAGAGTCACATCAGCTGTTTGTATTGGGATCTATTTACTGAATGATATGAGCGGCTCCTACATGAACTTTCCAGCAGGGGAATGACTGGTTATTATAGAGTCACATCAGCTGTTTGTATTGGGATCTATTTACTGAATGATATGAGCGGCTCCTACATGAACTTTCCAGCAGGGGAATGACTGGTTATTATAGAGTCACATCAGCTGTTTGTATTGGGATCTATTTACTGACTGATATGAGCGGCTCCTACATGAACTTTCCAGCAGGGGAATGACTGGTTATTATAGAGTCACATCGGCTGTTTGTATTGGGATCTATTTACTGAATGATATGAGCGGCTCCTACATGAACTTTCCAGCAGGGGAATGACTGGTTATTATAGAGTCACATCAGCTGTTTGTATTGGGATCTATTTACTGACTGATATGAGCGGCTCCTACATGAACTTTCCAGCAGGGGAATGACTGGTTATTATAGAGTCACATCAGCTGTTTGTATTGGGATCTATTTACTGACTGATATGAGCGGGCTCCTACATGAACTTTCCAGCAGGGGAATGACTGGTTATTATAGAGTCACATCAGCTGTTTGTATTGGGATCTATTTACTGAATGATATGAGCGGCTCCTACATGAACTTTCCAGCAGGGGAATGACTGGTTATTATAGAGTCACATCAGCTGTTTGTATTGGGATCTATTTACTGACTGATATGAGTGGCTCCTACATGAACTTTCTAGCAGGGGAATGACTGGTTATTATGTATTGGGTTTGGGATATATTAATTGTACCATGTGCCCAGCTGGGTGACACTGGGTGATTTTCCTGCTGTGAGTAACGAGTATCTCAGACTCCCTGAGCCTCTGCCCCCGCCTGCCCCCACCTGCCCCACGTGCCCCCCCCCACACACACATATACACAACCCTCTTCTATTATTCAGAAGCCTCAGATTTCTCTCTCAGAATCAAGTTGAGTGGAAAATCTATAAAGTGTGTGTCCTGCCGCCCAGCGCCAGTATAATGGGACCACTGGGCCCTTAACCCTTTCCCTCCCTGCGGCAGCTCCACTTGTTACACCTACTGAGACTGAGACCCCACGGCTCATTTTCCCCTCATTTGTGGGGGGATTGAGCCACAATAGAACTTATAGGCTTCAATGAGGAATGTTCCATTAGGAGAGAGACAAACCCACCATCCAACATAAGGACCTTCTCCCTGTATCTGTGGGACCCGGGGCTGGGGGGGTTCTGTTTGGGCCGGTTTGGCTGTATCTGGGCCGGGCTCAGCATAAGGACCTTCACCCTGTATCTGTGGGACCCGGGGCTGGGGGGGTTCTGTTTGGGCCGGTTTGGCTGTATCTGGGCCGGGCTCAGCATAAGGACCTTCTCCCTGTATCTGTGGGACCCGGGGCTGGGGGGGTTCTGTTTGGGCCGGTTTGGCTGTATCTGGGCCGGGCTCAGCATAAGACCTTCTCCCTGTATCTGTGGGACCCGGGGCTGGGGGGGTTCTGTTTGGGCCGGTTTGGCTGTATCTGGGCCGGGCTCAGCATAAGGACCTTCTCCCTGTATCTGTGGGACCTGGGGCTGGGGGGGTTCTGTTTGGGCCGGTTTTGGCTGTATCTGGGCCGGGCTCAGCATAAGGACCTTCTCCCTGTATCTGTGGGACCCGGGGCTGGGGGGTTCTGTTTGGGCCGGTTTGGCTGTATCTGGGCCGGGCTCAGCATAAGGACCTTCTCCCTGTATCTGTGGGACCCGGGGCTGGGGGGGTTCTGTTTGGGCCGGTTTGGCTGTATCTGGGCCGGGCTCAGCATACGGACCTTCTCCCTGTATCTGTGGGACCCGGGGCTGGGGGGGTTCTGTTTGGGCCGGTTTGGCTGTATCTGGGCCGGGCTCAGCATACGGACCTTCTCCCTGTATCTGTGGGACCCGGGGCTGGGGGGGTTCTGTTTGGGCCGGTTTGGCTGTATCTGGGCCGGGCTCAGCATAAGGACCTTCTCCCTGTATCTGTGGGACCCGGGGCTGGGGGGGTTCTGTTTGGGCCGGTTTGGCTGTATCTGGGCCGGGCTCAGCATACGGACCTTCTCCCTGTATCTGTGGGACCCGGGGCTGGGGGGGTTCTGTTTGGGCCGGTTTGGCTGTATCTGGGCCGGGCTCAGCATAAGGACCTTCTCCCTGTATCTGTGGGACCCGGGGCTGGGGGGGTTCTGTTTGGGCCGGTTTGGCTGTATCTGGGCCGGGCTCAGCATACGGACCTTCTCCCTGTATCTGTGGGACCCGGGGCTGGGGGGGTTCTGTTTGGGCCGGTTTGGCTGTATCTGGGCCGGCTCAGCATACGGACCTTCTCCCTGTATCTGTGGGACCCGGGCTGGGGGGGTTCTGTTTGGGCCGGTTTGGCTGTATCTGGGCCGGGCTCAGCATAAGGACCTTCTCCCTGTATCTGTGGGACCCGGGGCTGGGGGGGTTCTGTTTGGGCCGGTTTGGCTGTATTTGGGCCGGGCTCAGCATAAGGACCTTCTCCCTGTATCTGTGGGACCCGGGGCTGGGGGGGTTCTGTTTGGGCCAGTTTGGCTGTATCTGGGCCGGTTTGGCTTGTTATCATTGGTGGGGCAAAAACATCAGAACCAGAACCAGTGATTAGAGGGGGGGGGGGGGGTGCAGGGATTAAAGCCGTATATACAAACATGGAAATATCCATTGGGATTTAGAGCAAAAGTCTTATTGGCACAAAGCGGAATTAGATGGATTCAGGGCAGTTCTAATCCCCAGCTTTCCGGCCATTGCACAACTGCAGCTCTCAGCCTCCCCTGGCAGAATCCTAGGGGCTACAGCCCACGGGATGTTGTACCCCCCCATAGGGCAGAAACGTCAGCAGATAAAGGGCCACAATCTCCTTATTTTCTTTTTCCTTGTAATAATAAAACAGTACCTGTACTTGATCCCAACTAAGATATAATTACCCCTTATTGGGGGCAGAACAGCCCTATTGGGTTTATTTAATGGTTAAATGATTCCCTTTTCTCTGTAATAATAAAACAGTACCTGTACTTGATCCCAACTAAGATATAATTACCCCTTATTGGGGCAGAACAGCCCTATTGGGTTTATTTAATGGTTAAATGATTCCCTTTTCTCTGTAATAATAAAACAGTACCTGTACTTGATCCCAACTAAGATATAATTACCCCTTATTGGGGCAGAACAGCCCTATTGGGTTTATTTAATGGTTAAATGATTCCCTTTTCTCTGTAATAATAAAACAGTACCTGTACTTGATCCCAACTAAGATATAATTACCCCTTATTGGGGCAGAACAGCCCTATTGGGTTTATTTAATGGTTAAATGAGTTATTGGTAGACTTCCTAATTACAGAAATACCCCTTATCTGGAAAACTCGGGGTCCCTAGCATTCTGGATAATAGATCCTATACCTGTAAGTGTATATGATGTGGTTACTGTATGTAATGAGTGTATAGGGGACCTGTACTGTAAATAATCAATATGGAGGCACCCATTGGACTGGGATTCAGCAGATTGATTGGTGGGTGTTTGGCCAGTTAGAATAAGAGCATAAGGCCCCTTCCCATTGCATTGTGGGTCACGGTGCCGTGCAATGACTTCCCAGTGTCCCAGTGTTGGGTTAATAACAGATAATAATGGGCCAATGGAGGGGACAATGGGGCCCTTTCCCACCGTAGGGATGGGGCATGGGCAATGGATTCTCCCAGATTCTAGGTCAGTTGGAAATGAAAGAATCCCCGGAGAGAGGGAGGGAGTTCAGGCCACAAGAGAACAAAGGGAGTAGAATTCCTGCGCTGACGTCCATGGCGGGGCCTGTTGGCTCGGGGCGAGATGGAGGAGATGGAGGAGATGGAGAGGAGCCTAATTGGACATGAAGGAGATGCACAAACACCATGTTGGGAAACACTTAGAGGAAGGAGCCCGCGGCTACGGGGGAATCAGAGAGACTTTCTGCCCCCGGCACCTGGTTCTGCTCTCACAAACCCACCAGAGACCCAGGAACCTTCACACAAACCCATCAGGAACCTTTCATGTTCAATTACGGGAGACGCCACTTATGGGAGGGAAAGGGTGGGGGTCTCGGCGGTGGGACAGTTCTGGGTGACTGCACCCTAACCTTGCGATGAGCCGTGATTTCCCTGAATAAATCAGAGATGGAACCCAGGGAGGGGCATTTGGGGCATCTGGTACTGCCCCACCGTTACAGGGGCCCTTCCCATTGGTTGTATGGTATTCGGCAAACACCATTCAATGGGGGCTCTGTTTCCTGCATTTTAATTAATATTAACCATCATGTTGTTTATATGGAGTTCTGTTGCCATGGAGACCGGGTAATTCTAACGACACGTTATTTGCAACAAACAGGTGGTGCCATTAAATCCATTTCTGCTTTCAATCTCCCACCCAAGGAAAAGGGATTATGGATAAATGGATTGAGGGGATTAGATTGAAACAATCTCATTGGTCGGGGGGAAAAGCAGGATGGGAAGGGGAGCGGTGGGGGGGTAACAAACCTGGGCTGAAGGGGGGCCGTAGGGGCATGTAGGGAAGGTGGGGTAGAGACCCCAATATACAGGCATTCCCAGTACCCACAGAACCAGTCCGGCCCATATTCACTGCCCATTGGGCCCATATTCACATAATGTGTGTTCATTCCCATCTGCTTAACTGGGTATTGCATTATGGGTACATTATGGGTACATTATGGGTACATTATGGGTGCATTATGGGTACATTATGGGTGCATTATGGGTACATTATGGGTATGTTATGGGTGCATTATGGGTACATTATGGGTACATTATGGGTACATTATGGGTGCATTATGGGTACATTATGGGTATGTTATGGGTGCATTATGGGTACATTATGGGTACATTATGGGTGCATTATGGGTGCATTATGGGTATGTTATGGGTGCATTATGGGTACATTATGGGTACATTATGGGTACATTATGGGTGCATTATGGGTGCATTATGGGTACGTTATGGGTATGTTATGGGTGAATTATGGGTACATTATGGGTGCATTATGGGTACGTTATGGGTATGTTATGGGTGCATTATGGGTACATTATGGGTACGTTATGGGTACATTATGGGTGCATTATGGGTACATTATGGGTGCATTATGGGTACATTATGGGTGCATTATGGGTGCATTATGGGTACATTATGGGTATATCAGTAGTTTGGTTAGATACAGGAGTTATTGTGGTTGACTGCAGAGGTTACTGTGGGTTTAGTTTGGAACACAACTTATAGCTGTTAGGGTTACAATTGTTGTTGGGGGTTAGTGGGTGCAGATGGAACGGGTGTGCTGGATGGGTACATAGGGTATTGGGGGTTAGTGGGTGCAGATGGAACGGGTGTGCTGGATGGGTACATAGGGTATTGGGGGTTTGGTTACAAAGGTTGTTGTGGGGATCACTGGATACACATGTTGGTGGTGGTGAGTGTTGAATGGGTATAATATTATTGGCTTTGTTTGGGTGCAGGATTAGTTGGGTGCAGAGTTAGTTGGGTGCAAGGTTAGTTGGGTGCAGGGTTAGTTGGGTGTAGGGTTAGTTGGGTGCAAGGTTTGTTGGGTGTAGGGTTAGTTGGGTGTACGGTTAGTTAGGTGCAGGATTAGTTGGGTGCAGGGTTAGTTGGGTGCAGGATTAGTTGGGTGCAAGGTTAGTTGGGTGCAGGATTAGTTGGGTGTAGGGTTAGTTGGGTGCAAGGTTAGTTGGGTGTAGGGTTAGTTGGGTGCAGGGTTAGTTGGGTGTAGGGTTAGTTGGGTGCAAGGTTAGTTGGGTGCAGGGTTAGTTGGGTGTAGGGTTAGTTGGGTGCAGGATTAGTTGGGTGCAGGGTTAGTTGGGTGTAAGGTTAGTTGGGTGCAAGGTTAGTTGGGTGCAAGGTTAGTTGGGTGTAGGGTTAGTTGGGTGTAGGGTTAGTTGGGTGTAGGGTTAGTTGGGTGCAAGGTTAGTTGGGTGTAGGGTTAGTTGGGTGCAAGGTTTAGTTGGGTGTAGGGTTAGTTGGGTGCAAGGTTAGTTGGGTGTAGGGTTAGTTGGGTGTAGGGTTAGTTGGGTGCAAGGTTAGTTGGGTGTAGGGTTAGTTGGGTGTAGGGTTAGTTGGGTGTAGGGTTAGTTGGGTGCAAGGTTAGTTGGGTGTAGGGTTAGTTGGGTGTAGGGTTAGTTGGGTGTAGGGTTAGTTGGGTGTAGGGTTAGTTGGGTGTAGGGTTAGTTGGGTGCAAGGTTAGTTGGGTGGAGGGTTATTTGGGTGCAAGGTTAGTTGGGTGTAGGGTTAGTTGGGTGTAGGGTTAGTTGGGTGTAGGGTTAGTTGGGTGTAGGGTTAGTTGGGTGCAAGGTTAGTTGGGTGGAGGGTTATTTGGGTGCAAGGTTAGTTGGGTGTAGGGTTAGTTGGGTGCAGGGTTAGTTGGGTGTAGGGTTAGTTGGGTGTAGGGTTATTTGGGTGCAAGGTTAGTTGGGTGTAGGGTTAGTTGGGTGCAGGGTTAGTTGGGTGTAGGGTTATTTGGGTGCAAGGTTAGTTGGGTGTAGGGTTAGTTGGGTGCAAGGTTAGTTGGGTGTAGGGTTAGTTGGGTGCAAGGTTAGTTGGGTGCAGGGTTAGTTGGGTGCAGGGTTAGTTGGGTGCAGGGTTAGTTGGGTGCAGGGTTAGTTGGGTGCAAGGTTAGTTGGGTGGAGGGTTATTTGGGTGCAAGGTTAGTTGGGTGCAGGGTTAGTTGGGTGCAGGGTTAGTTGGGTGTAGGGTTAGTTGGGTGCAAGGTTAGTTGGGTGGAGGGTTATTTGGGTGCAAGGTTAGTTGGGTGTAGGGTTAGTTGGGTGCAGGGTTAGTTGGGTGTAGGGTTAGTTGGGTGTAGGGTTATTTGGGTGCAAGGTTAGTTGGGTGTAGGGTTAGTTGGGTGCAGGGTTAGTTGGGTGTAGGGTTATTTGGGTGCAAGGTTAGTTGGGTGTAGGGTTAGTTGGGTGCAAGGTTAGTTGGGTGTAGGGTTAGTTGGGTGCAAGGTTAGTTGGGTGCAGGGTTAGTTGGGTGCAGGGTTAGTTGGGTGCAGGGTTAGTTGGGTGCAGGGTTAGTTGGGTGTAGGGTTAGGGTTAAGGAGAATATGGGCCAGTAGTTAGGATCACTATGTGCGGCTTGGGAATTTATGATCATAACCTTGTAACTAACCCCCCAGTTAATGGAAGGGTGTGCATTTGCACAGATACTAATTTACTAATAAAGAGGGAACCAGGGAATATACATTGATAACTCCCTATTGTTGGTCAGGGATTATGTTGGGCACTTACCTGGGCATTTGGTGCCATCCTCGCTCTCGGCTCTCCCGGGGTCACACACGCAGCTCCCACTGGAGACCATCCACTCTCCCTCCCCCCCACAGTGCAGACTGAGTCGAGCTGTTCCAATTGGTTGGGCCCCACTCACACAGGTCCCTATGGCTTCCGATAGTGATGCTCCGCCTTCCCCACTAGAGGGGGTCTCGAGGAAAGATGCCAGCCCCTTGACTGTAAAAGGGCACTTATAGAAATAGACTTTCACCCCAGCCAATGAAAGGCAGGCCCCAGAGTCCACAAAGGCCAAGTAAAACCCTTTCCTGTTGATTGGCCCAAAGTCTAGGATTCGTTCATCCATGTGGGGTCCCTGCACCCCCTTCCCCAGGTCCCTTGTGAAGCTCTTGCCTGGCCCTATGGTGTCCACCTTCACCCACTTTTCTTCTGCCCATTCCCACTTGTCGGCTTCTGTAGGGCCCCCGGCCTGTCGGTAGTAAAAGGTGAATGTTTCCCGACAAACCAGGTGGTTTCTTTTTGGGGGAGGCTTTAACGTGGCGCAATCCCGCACAGAGAACCGCAGCTTGACGTATACCCGCCGGGCACCTCGGCTTTCTATGTACCCAGTGCGCAGCCAGTTGCTCTGATTGGGCTGCTGGGCGTAGGGGTTACAGACCTCATAGGTGCGCAGGAGGCGGCGCTGCCCGTCCAGAACACTCACTTCATCCCACTGCGGCAACCGAACAAGAAATGATTTACTAAACCAACATAATAACAAGGAATCATAATGCAGAAACCATTGGGGTGGGGAGGAAAGGAGATCTCACCATCAGCATAGGAAGGGGTTCCTTACTGTAAGGGCAGTCAGGTTATGGGATTCCCTACCCAGAGAGGGGGAATGAGTGATTCATTGGGGGTGGGGGGGAAAGGGGATCTCACCATCAGCATAGGAAGGGGTTCCTTACTGTAAGGGCAGTCAGGTTATGGGATTCCCTACCCAGAGAGGGGGAATGAGTGATTCATTGGGGGGGGGAGGAAAGGGGATCTCACCATCAGCATAGGAAGGGGTTCCTTACTGTAAGGGCAGTCAGGTTATGGGGTTCCCTACCAAGAGAGGGGGAATGAGTGATACATTGGGGGTGGGGAGGAAAGGGGATCTAACCATCAGCATAGGCAGGGTCTCCTTACTGTAAGGGCAGTCAGGTTATGGGGTTCCCTACCAAGAGAGGGGGCATGAGTGATACATTGGGGGTGGGGAGGAAAGGAGATCTCACCATCAGCATAGGAAGGGGTTCCTTACTGTAAGGGCAGTCAGGTTATGGGGTTCCCTACCAAGAGAGGGGGAATGAGTGATACATTGGGGGTGGGGAGGAAAGGGGATCTCACCATCAGCATAGGAAGGGGTTCCTTACTGTAAGGGCAGTCAGGTTATGGGGTTCCCTACCAAGAGAGGGGGAATGAGTGATACATTGGGGGTGGGGAGGAAAGGGGATCTCACCATCAGCATAGGAAGGGGCTCCTTACTGTAAGGGCAGTCAGGTTATGGGGTTCCCTACCCAGAGAGGGGGAATGAGTGACACATTGGGGGGGGGGGGGGGGAGACCAGACTGAAGGGGTTCTGGATGGACAGATATAGTACAGACTGTTGTGCTAATGTTTCTCCTTAGTGTATGTCAGTGCTGCATTAGGTACTGAGACACCTCAGTAGTGGGTGTGGCCTTCTTGGTCCTGCATTAACCCATTAGGGTATAACTCACCCCGCCCTGTGGGTAAGATGTCCAGCCAATCTCTGAAGTCTCCTGAGTGGTATCAAGCAGATCCTCTGCGGCAGAAGGAAGGGAGGGAGGAGGGGATTATTCACAATAAAGGCAAATACATATTTACAGACAGAATATTTCTGCAAACAAGTAGTTAATAACATTTCATGCCTAAAGGGGAAAGGGGAGGAGTCAGGCTGTGATATAGTAAAGAGTTAATGCTTGAAGGGCCACATAATATTCCTGTCTGTGATCATTAACCCTCTGTGAGTTCCAAGTAGATCCCATCCACTGCCATCCCAGAGCCAAGGTTTCTGCTCACCTCCTCATAAAGGGCAAGTAAATGAGTCTGGCAGGATCTGTTACCCATAAACCCATTCACACAACTCAATGTATGTTCCTCCCTCCGGAAACCTTGTGTCCCAGGCCAAGATACAAGTATTCCATAGATATATAGATATTCCTAGAAATGTATTTGGGGGGGGTTCCCATTGAGGAGCTCTCAGTATATCCGAGTGCTGAATAACCTTGGAAGGTCACTGTCCCTTTAAGAGCAGAGGAATGAATGGAGAGCGGAGCTGACAATCGGTGTGGGTGGGAATGTGGGAAATGTTGAATGAATGGGGGCAGAGGGGTGAGATGCGCGGAAGTGTCAGGGGCGCCACATGCGGTTGGTCTCTGGGCTTCTTACCCCGTCACTATTGGTTAAGTCACAGACTGTGAAACAGTCACGTTGGTTCTGCTTGTGTTGCCTTTACCCCCCCGGCTCCTCACACCCCTATTCCCCCCCAACTGGGCCCCAGGGTGGCACGAGACCCTCACAAGTCAGTCACATTATTTCTTTCTCACTGTGTTTGTCCCGAGGGGGGCGCCACAGTCCCCTGCCCTAACACCAAGAGGTCAAATAAAATCCCAGCCCAAAGTGTCCCTCAATTACTTCCCCTTGATTTGCCTCTACCTCTAAAGCCAACTGCCCCCAATCTAATATTCTCTGTGCCCATTATTCCTCTGCCCCCCCAGTAATATGGACTCTTCCTCCTCTTCCTCCTGGAATCGGGGATTTGGTGTTGGCAGAAGGAAAAGTAGGTCAGTGCGAAAATTCATCAGCTGAGACCGGAGACCGGCACTGCCCAATCGCCTGCTGTGTGGCCCCCGTCTGGCACCTGTATCTGCCATCTGCTGGGGCACAAACTGGGGTTCCAGGGTTAGGAGTCCCAGTATGGGAAAGAAGAACAAACAGGAGTCACAGTATGGGAAAAAGTAAAACTGGGGTTACGTGGGAGAGCGCCCAAATCTGAGGGACGAGATGGGTGAGAGAAAGAGCAAACAGGGAGTTATGGGGCGAGGGGCTGAGATCTGGGGGAGTAGATGGGTGAGAGAAAGAGCAGATCTGGGGGAGATGGTAGGAGATAAGAAGAACCAACAGGAGGTTATGGGGGACAGAGCTCAGATCTGGGGGAGATGGTAGGAGATAAGAAGAACCAACAGGAGGTTATGGGGGACAGAGCCCAGATCTGGGGGAGTGGGTAGGAGATAAGAAGAACCAACAGGAGGTTATGGGGGACAGAGCTCAGATCTGGGGGAGTTGGTAGGAGAGAAGAAGAACCAACAGGAGGTTATGGGGGACAGAGCTCAGATCTGGGGGAGTGGGTAGGAGATAAGAAGAACCAACAGGAGGTTATGGGGGACAGAGCTCAGATCTGGGGGAGTTGGTAGGAGAGAAGAAGAACCAACAGGAGGTTATGGGGGACAGAGCTCAGATCTGGGGGAGTTGGTAGGAGAGAAGAGCAACCAACAGGGGGTTATGGGGGACAGAGCTCAGATCTGGGGGAGTTGGTAGGAGAGAAGAAGAACCAACAGGAGGTTATGGGGGACAGAGCTCAGATCTGGGGGAGTTGGTAGGAGAGAAGAACAACCAACAGGGGGTTATGGGGGACAGAGCTCAGATCTGGGGGAGTTGGTAGGAGAGAAGAGCAACCAACAGGAGGTTATGGGGGACAGAGCTCAGATCTGGGGGAGTTGGTAGGAGAGAAGAAAGAACCAACAGGAGGTTATGGGGGACAGAGCTCAGATCTGGGGGAGTTGGTAGGAGAGAAGAAGAACCAACAGGGGGTTATGAGGGACAGAGCTCAGATCTGGGGGAGTAGGTAGGAGAGAAGAAGAACCAACAGGGGTTATGGGGGACAGAGCCCAGATCTGGGGGAGTTGGTAGGAGAGAAGAAGAACCAACAAGGAGGTTATGGGGGACAGAGCCCAGATCTGGGGGAGTTGGTAGGAGAGAAGAAGAACCAACAGGAGGTTATGGGGGACAGAGCTCAGATCTGGGGGAGTTGGTAGGAGAGAAGAAGAACCAACAGGAGGTTATGGGGGACAGAGCCCAGATCTGGGGGAGTTGGTAGGAGAGAAGAAGAACCAACAGGGGTTATGAGGGACGGAGCTCAGATCTGGGGGAGTTGGTAGGAGAGAAGAATCAACAGGGGTTATGAGGGACAGAGCTCAGATCTGGGGGAGTTGGTAGGAGAGAAGAAGAACCAACAGGGGTTATGGGGGGCAGAGCCCAGATCTGGGGGAGTTGGTAGGAGAGAAGAAGAACCAACAGGGGTTATGGGGGACAGAGCCCAGATCTGGGGGTGTTGGTAGGAGAGAAGAAGAACCAACAGGAGGTTATGGGGGACAGAGCCCAGATCTGGGGGAGTTGGTAGGAGAGAAGAAGAACCAACAGGAGGTTATGGGGGACAGAGCCCAGATCTGGGGGAGTTGGTAGGAGAGAAGAAGAACCAACAGGAGGTTATGGGGGACAGAGCCCAGATCTGGGGGAGTTGGTAGGAGAGAAGAAGAACCAACAGGAGGTTATGGGGGACAGAGCCCAGATCTGGGGGAGTTGGTAGGAGAGAAGAAGAACCAATAGGGGGTTATGGGGGACAGAGCTCAGATCTGGGGGAGTTGGTAGGAGAGAAGAAGAACCAACAGGGGTTATGGGGGACAGAGCTCAGATCTGGGGGAGTTGGTAGGAGAGAAGAAGAACCAACAGGAGGTTATGGGGGACAGAGCTCAGATCTGGGGGAGTGGGTAGGAGAGAAGAAGAACCAACAGGAGGTTATGGGGGACAGAGCCCAGATCTGGGGGAGTTGGTAGGAGAGAAGAAGAACCAACAGGGGTTATGAGGGACGGAGCTCAGATCTGGGGGAGTTGGTAGGAGAGAAGAATCAACAGGGGTTATGAGGGACAGAGCTCAGATCTGGGGGAGTTGGTAGGAGAGAAGAAGAACCAACAGGGGTTATGGGGGGCAGAGCCCAGATCTGGGGGAGTTGGTAGGAGAGAAGAAGAACCAACAGGGGTTATGGGGGCAGAGCCCAGATCTGGGGGAGTTGGTAGGAGAGAAGAAGAACCAACAGGGGTTATGGGGGACAGAGCCCAGATCTGGGGGTGTTGGTAGGAGAGAAGAAGAACCAACAGGAGGTTATGGGGGACAGAGCCCAGATCTGGGGGAGTTGGTAGGAGAGAAGAAGAACCAACAGGAGGTTATGGGGGACAGAGCCCAGATCTGGGGGAGTTGGTAGGAGAGAAGAAGAACCAACAGGAGGTTATGGGGGACAGAGCCCAGATCTGGGGGAGTTGGTAGGAGAGAAGAAGAACCAACAGGAGGTTATGGGGGACAGAGCCCAGATCTGGGGGAGTTGGTAGGAGAGAAGAAGAACCAACAGGAGGTTATGGGGGACAGAGCCCAGATCTGGGGGAGTTGGTAGGAGAGAAGAAGAACCAACAGGAGGTTAGGGACAGAGCCCAGATTGGGGGAGTTGGTAGGAGAGAAGAAGAACCAACAGGAGGTTATGGGGGACAGAGCCCAGATCTGGGGGAGTTGGTAGGAGAGAAGAAGAACCAACAGGGGTTATGGGGAACAAAATGCCTGGGCATCAGTGTGGGTATCAATGTGGGCATCAGTGTTGGTATCAATGTGGGCATCAGTGTTGGTATCAGTGTGGGCATCAGTGTGGGTATCAGTGTGGGTATCAGTGTGGGCATCAGTGTTGGTATCAGTGTGGGCATCAGTGTGGGCATCCGTGTGGGTATCAGTGTGGGCATCCGTGTGGGTATCAGTGTGGGTATCAGTGTGGGTATCAGTGTAGGTATCAGTGTGGGTATCAGTGTGGGTATCAGTGTTGGTATCAGTGTGGGCATCAGTGTGGGCATCCATGTGGGTATCAGTGTGGGTATCAGTGTAGGTATCAGTGTGGGCATCAATGTGGGTATCAGTGTGGGCATAAATGTGGGTATCAGTGTGGGCATAAATGTGGGTATCAGTGTGGGCATAAATGTGGGTATCAGTGTGGGTATTTGGAAAGTGTTTGCTGATGCCTATTTGTGCTCACAATTCTGTAGGTAGTGATGATGGTGCCCTTACTGATGCCCTACGTTGGGTATGAAATAAGATGGTATCTTTTAGAATTAGACTTTCCCAAATCCTAAACCCCATTGGCACAATCTGCCAGCTGGGCATGATACTGTAGGGCACAAAATGGCACATCCTGATTCACATATACAAGTACCTACTTGGGCCTAGACCAACTGGCACAGACTCGCATATAAAGACTGGCACACACTGATATTGACAGACATTCAAACTGGCACACACTGACTGGCACTGAGTTGTACATGACTGGCATTTGGTGACCTGACTGGCACTGGGTGGCCTGACTGGCATTGGGTGACCTGCCTGGCACTGAGTTACACATACTGACTGGTACTGGGTGACCTGACTGGCACTGGGTGGCCTGACTGGCATTGGGTGACCTGACTGGCATTGAGTTACACATACTGACTGGCACTGAGTTACACATACTGACTGGCACTGGGTGGCCTTACTGGCACTGAGTTACACATACTGACTGGCACTGAGTTACACATACTGACTGGTACTGGGTGACCTGACTGGCACTGGGTGGCCTGACTGGCATTGGGTGACCTGACTGGCATTGAGTTACACATACTTACTGGCACTGAGTTACACATACTGACTGGCACTGGGTGGCCTTACTGGCACTGAGTTACACATACTGACTGGCACTGAGTTGCACATACTGACTGGCACTGGGTGGCCTAACTGGCATTGAGTTGCACATACTGACACCCACTGACTGGCACTGAGTTGCACATACTGACTGGCACTGGGTGACCTGACTGGCACTGAGTTGCACATACTGACTGGCACTGGGTGGCCTGACTGGCACTGGGTGACCTGACTGGCACTGGGTGACCTGACTGGCACTGAGTTACACATACTGACTGGCACTGGGTGACCTGACTGGCACTGGGTGACCTGACTGGCACTGAGTTACACATACTGACTGGCACTGAGTTACACATACTGACTGGCACTGGGTGGCCTAACTGGCATTGAGTTACACATACTGACTGGCACTGGGTGACCTGACTGGCATTGAGTTACACATACTGACTGGCACTGGTGGCCTAACTGGCACTGAGTTACACATACTGACTGGCACTGGGTGGCCTAACTGGCACTGAGTTACACATACTGACTGGCACTGGGTGGCCTAACTGGCATTGAGTTACACATACTGACTGGCACTGGGTGACCTGACTGGCACTGAGTTACACATACTGACTGGCACTGAGTTACACATACTGACTGGCACTGGGTGACCTGACTGGCACTGGGTGACCTGACTGGCACTGAGTTACACATACTGACTGGCACTGAGTTACACATACTGACTGGCACTGGGTGGCCTAACTGGCATTGAGTTACACATACTGACTGGCACTGGGTGACCTGACTGGCATTGAGTTACACATACTGACTGGCACTGGGTGGCCTAACTGGCACTGAGTTACACATACTGACTGGCACTGGGTGGCCTAACTGGCACTGAGTTACACATACTGACTGGCACTGGGTGGCCTAACTGGCATTGAGTTACACATACTGACTGGCACTGGGTGGCCTAACTGGCACTGAGTTACACATACTGACTGGCACTGGGTGACCTGACTGGCACTGGGTGACCTGACTGGCACTGAGTTACACATACTGACTGGCACTGAGTTACACATACTGACTGGCACTGAGTTACACATACTGACTGGTACTGGGTGGCCTGACTGGCATTGAGTTACACATACTGACTGGCACTGAGTTACACATACTGACTGGCACTGAGTTACACATACTGACTGGCACTGGGTGACCTGACTGGCACTGAGTTACACATACTGACTGGCACTGAGTTACACATACTGACTGGCACTGGGTGGCCTAACTGGCATTGAGTTACACATACTGACTGGCACTGAGTTACACATACTGACTGGCACTGGGTGGCCTAACTGGCATTGAGTTACACATACTGACTGGCACTGAGTTACACATACTGACTGGCACTGGGTGGCCTAACTGGCATTGAGTTACACATACTGACTGGCACTGAGTTACACATACTGACTGGCACTGAGTTACACATACTGACTGGCATTGAGTTACACATACTGACTGGCACTGAGTTACACATACTGACTGGCACTGAGTTACACATACTGACTGGCACTGGGTGGCCTAACTGGCATTGAGTTACACATACTGACTGGCACTGAGTTACACATACTGACTGGTACTGGGTGGCCTAACTGGCATTGAGTTACACATACTGACTGGCACTGAGTTACACATACTGACTGGCACTGGGTGGCCTGACTGGCACTGAGTTACACATACTGACTGGCACTGGGTGGCCTGACTGGCACTGAGTTACACATACTGACTGGCACTGAGTTACACATACTGACTGGCACTGAGTTACACATACTGACTGGCACTGAGTTACACATACTGACTGGCACTGGGTGGCCTGACTGGCACTGAGTTACACATACTGACTGGCACTGGGTGGCCTAAATGGCATTGAGTTACACATACTGACTGGAACTGGGTGGCCTAACTGGCATTGAGTTACACATACTGACTGGCATTGAGTTACACATACTGACTGGCACTGGGTGGCCTGACTGGCATTGGGTTGCACATACTGACTGGCACTGACTGGCACTGAGTTGCATATACAGCCACTGGGTGGCCTGACTACAGACACTAACTAGAACTGGCCAGGTGGTACCGCTGGTTAATGCCTGGCACACACCGACAAACACTGGCTGGCACATCCCAATGGGCCCACAGAATGCGGATATCCCAGGGGTATAAAGAAGACACTTACCCTGCAGTGGGCACACAAGGGGCACCAATATGTAGAAGCACAGCGCCGCCTTCACCAGCATTGTGGCATGACTTTGCCAGTCTCTGGGCTCATTCCTGCTCCCTAGGAGATGCCCATAGTTGGCACAATGTTTGGCCCCTTATGGCCTGAGATGATGCCCCATGCCCCCCATAGGGTGCCCGCTCCCTGGCACAATGTCAGAGCTGCAGCTGGTTCCCCGGCTTTAGTGAGACTGAGATTCCTGCACTCGCTGCCTCCCCTCCCAGATGTCCCACTAATCCCCCCCCCCCGTCTCTGTATCTCGGCTTCTCCTTCCAGCCCCCCCCGGGCATTAGCATCCCTTCTGCCTGCGTGACCAGAGCATACAATGGGCCCCCCCTCCCCCAGCCTGGCACCCCCAGCAGCCCCCGATTGCCCCCAAGAACTGCCCTCCCCCAGCCTGGCACCCCCCAGCAGCCCCCGATTGCCCCCAAGAACTGCCCTCCCCCAGCCTTGAACCCACAGCAGCCCCCGATTGCCCCCAAGAACTGCCCTCCCCCAGCCTGGCACCCCCAGCAGCCCCGATTGCCCCCAAGAACTGCCCTCCCCCAGCCTTGAACCCACAGCAGCCCCCGATTGCCCCCAAGAACTGCCCTCCCCAGCCTGGCACCCCCAGCAGCCCCCGATTGCCCCCAAGAACTGCCCTCCCCCAGCCTGGCACCCACAGCAGCCCCCGATTGCCCCCAAGAACTGCCCTCCCCCAGCCTTGAACCCACAGCAGCCCCCGATTGCCCCCAAGAACTGCCCTCCCCCAGCCTGGCACCCCCAGCAGCCCCCGATTGCCCCCAAGAACTGCCCTCCCCCAGCCTGGCACCCACAGCAGCCCCCGATTGCCCCCAAGAACTGACACATTGTGTGGAACCATTCAGCCATAGTGCCAACTGCCAATCCAACCAGCCTCACTGCCAGCTGGGCATCATACTGTATCTGCCATACCCTACCCACGGGCGCCCGTGCCCCCACCAGGAGTAAATCTGCCCCTGATCCATATTTCCTTTAATCCAACCAATCATCTGCTCTGCATTATCCCATACACGGGGGAATGATGATCTGATGCTTTCTGGGGCGCCCCCTCCAGAGAGAGATCCCCCGACTTTCCTGCTCCCACTGTAATGCCCCCTACTGTATCTGCCCTAATGCCCCCCTAGGAGAGATGCTGTGCAATAGTATCCCTGGGCTGTACCTACATACCCTATACTCTCCTCTACAGGTACCTACAGCCATAGATACTCCCCTGTGCAATAGAATCCCTGGGCTGTACCTACATACCCTATACTCTCTCCTACAGGTACCTACAGTCATAGATACTCCCCTGTGCAATAGAATCCCTGGGCTGTACCTACATACCCTATACTCTCTCCTACAGGTACCTACAGCCATAGATACTCCCCTGTGCAATAGTATCCCTGGGCTGTACCTACATACCCTATACTCTCTCCTACAGGTACCTACAGCCATAGATACTCCCCTGTGCAATAGTATCCCTGGGCTGTACCTACATACCCTATACTCTCTCCTACAGGTACCTACAGCCATAGATACTCCCCTGTGCAATAGAATCCCTGGGCTGTACCTACATGCCCTATACTCTCTCCTACAGGTACCTACAGCCATAGATACTCCCCTGTGCAATAGTATCCCTGGGCTGTACCTACATACCCTATACTCTCTCCTACAGGTACCTACAGTCATAGATACTCCCCTGTGCAATAGAATCCCTGGGCTGTACCTACATACCCTATACTCTCCTCTACAGGTACCTACAGCCATAGATACTCCCCTGTGCAATAGAATCCCTGGGCTGTACCTACATACCCTATACTCTCCTCTACAGGTACCTACAGCCATAGATACTCCCCTGTGCAATAGAATCCCTGGGCTGTACCTACATACCCTATACTCTCTCCTACAGGTACCTACAGTCATAGATACTCCCCTGTGCAATAGAATCCCTGGGCTGTACCTACATACCCTATACTCTCTCCTACAGGTACCTACAGCCATAGATACTCCCCTGTGCAATAGTATCCCTGGGCTGTACCTACATACCCTATACTCTCTCCTACAGGTACCTACAGCCATAGATACTCCCCTGTGCAATAGTATCCCTGGGCTGTACCTACATACCCTATACTCTCTCCTACAGGTACCTACAGCCATAGATACTCCCCTGTGCAATAGTATCCCTGGGCTGTACCTACATTACCCTATACTCTCTCCTACAGGTACCTACAGTCATAGATACTCCCCTGTGCAATAGTATCCCTGGGCTGTACCTACATACCCTATACTCTCCTCTACAGGTACCTACAGCCATAGATACTCCCCTGTGCAATAGTATCCCTGAGCTGTACCTACATACCCTATACTCTCTCCTACAGGTACCTACAGTCATAGATACTCCCCTGTGCAATAGTATCCCTGGGCTGTACCTACATACCCTATACTCTCCTCTACAGGTACCTACAGCCATAGATACTCCCCTGTGCAATAGTATCCCTGGGCTGTACCTACATACCCTATACTCTCTCCTACAGGTACCTACAGCCATAGATACTCCCCTGTGCAATAGTATCCCTGGGCTGTACCTACATACCCTATACTCTCTCCTACAGGTACCTACAGCCATAGATACTCCCCTGTGCAATAGAAACCCACAGTACTGAGGGACCCAATCAGTATCAAATTAAGTTGCTGTGCCATATAATCCAGGGAGGAAAGACATGAGATCTGTGGGAGGAGGTTCAGTGATTTAATGGTAGTCACATCTCTAGTAGTGATGCAGGTATTTCCAGGAGAAACTGGTGGTGACCAGGAGTCAGGAGACTACAGGAGAAGTCTGTGGTGACGAGGAGTCCAGGAGACTACAGGAGTACCCATTGGAGACCAGGAGACTACAGGAGTACCCAGTGGAGACCAGGAGGAGACTACAAGAGACGTTGTGGTGACCAGGAGTCCAGAAGATTACAGGAGAATCCAGTTGTGACCAGGAGACTACAGGAGAAGCTGGTGGAGACCAGGAGTGCAAGGGACTACAGGAGAAGCTGGTGGAGACTAGGAATGCAGGAGACTACAGGAGAAGCTGGTGGAGATTGGGAGTGCAGGAGACTACAGGAGAAGTCAGTGGTGACCAGGAGTCAAGGAGACTACAGGAGAAGCCAGTGGTGACGAGGAGTCCAGGAGACTACAGGAGTACCCAGTGGAGACCAGGAGGAGACTACAAGAGACGTTGTGGTGACCAGGAGTACAGAAGATTACAGGAGAATCCAGTTGTGACCAGGAGACTACAGGAGAAGCTGGTGGAGACCAGGAGTGCAAGGGACTACAGGAGAAGCTGGTGGAGACTAGGAATGCAGGAGACTACAGGAGGAGCTGGTGGAGATTGGGAGTGCAGGAGACTACAAGAGAAGTCAGTGGTGACCAGGAGTCAAGGAGACTACAGGAGAAGCCAGTGGTGACGAGGAGTCCAGGAGACTACAGGAGTACCCATTGGAGACCAGGAGACTACAGGAGTACCCATTGGAGACCAGGAGACTACAGGAGTACCCAGTGGAGACCAGGAGGAGACTACAAGAGACGTTGTGGTGACCAGGAGTCCAGAAGATTACAAGAGAATCCAGTTGTGACCAGGAGACTACAGGAGAAGCTGGTGGAGACCAGGAGTGCAAGGGACTACAGGAGAAGCTGGTGGAGACTAGGAATGCAGGAGACTACAGGAGAAGCTGGTGGAGATTGGGAGTGCAGGAGACTACAGGAGAAGCTGGTGGAGACTGGGAGTGCAGGAGACTACAGGAGAAGTTGGTGGAGACTGGGAGTGCAGGAGACTACAGGAGAAGCTGGTGGAGACCAGGAATGCAGGAGACTACAGGAGAAGCTGGTGGAGACCAGGAGTCAGGAGACTACAGGGGAAACTGGTGGAGCCCGTGAGACAGGAGACTACAGGAGAAGCTGGTGGAGTCTGGGAGACAGGAGACTACAGGGGAAGCTGGTGGAGCCCGTGAGACAGGAGACTACAGGAGAAGCTGGTGGAGCCTGGGAGACAGGAGACTACAGGGGAAGCTGGTGGAGCCTGGGAGACAGGAGACTACAGGGGAAGCTGGTGGAGCCTGGGAGACAGGAGACTACAGGGGAAGCTGGTGGAGCCCATGAGACAGGAGACTACAGGGGAAGCTGGTGGAGCCCGTGAGACAGGAGACTACAGGAGAAGCTGGTGGAGCCCGGGAGACAGGAGACTACAGGGGAATCTGGTGGAGCCTGGGAGACAGGAGACTACAGGGGAAGCTGGTGGAGCCTGGGAGACAGGAGACTACAGGGGAAGTTGGTGGAGCCTGGGAGACAGGAGACTACAGGGGAAGCTGGTGGAGCCCAGGAGACAGGAGACTACAGGGGAAGCTGGTGGAGCCCAGGAGACAGGAGACTACAGGGGAAGCTGGTGGAGCCCAGGAGACAGGAGACTACAGGGGAAGTTGGTGGAGACAGGAGACTACAGGGGAAGCTGGTGGAGCCAGGAGACAGGAGACTACAGGGGAAGCTGGTGGAGCCCGGGAGACAGGAGACTACAGGGGAAGCTGGTGGAGCCCGGGAGACAGGAGACTACAGGGGAAGCTGGTGGAGCCCGGGAGACAGGAGAGTACAGGGGAAGCTGGTGGAGCCCATGAGACAGGAGACTACAGGGGAAGCTGGTGGAGCCCGGGAGACAGGAGACTACAGGGGAAGCTGGTGGAGCCCGGGAGACAGGAGACTACAGGGGAATCTGGTGGAGCCCGGGAGACTACAGGGGAAGCTGGTGGAGCCCATGAGACAGGAGACTACAGGGGAAGCTGGTGGAGCCCATGAGACAGGAGACTACAGGAGAAGCTGGTGGAGCCAGGAGACTACAGGGGAAGCTGGTGGAGCCCATGAGACAGGAGACTACAGGGGAAGCTGGTGGAGCCAGGAGACAGGAGACTACAGGGGAAGCTGGTGGAGCCCATGAGACAGGAGACTACAGGGGAAGCTGGTGGAGCCTGGGAGACAGGAGACTACAGGGGAAGATGGTGGAGCCCGGGAGACAGGAGACTACAGGGGAAGATGGTGGAGCCTGGGAGACAGGAGACTACAGGGGAAGCTGGTGGAGCCTGGGAGACAGGAGACTACAGGGGAATCTGGTGGAGCCTGGGAGACAGGAGACCACAGGAGAAGCTGGTGGAGCCCAGAAGACAGGAGACCTTGAGAAGCTGGTGGAGCCCAGGAGACAGGAGAGCTTGAGAAGATGGTGGATTCTCACTGAGAAGGGCACAGTCCTAGGGTGCTGCAGGATTGGCACAGGTGTGTTGGGTGGGAGGGGCGATTGGAGGGAGGAGGCTAGTCTCATTCACACGATTCCCCTACAGGACAAACGCATAATGACATGCAAGTCAATAGATTTCTCGTATAAACGAAGGCCCCAGTGAGTGCTCAGAAAAATACAAAACCAAAAGTGAAGGCACAAAAGGACCAATAGGAAAAGACACTCACCAAGTAGAGGTGCACCGGCCCAGACCCTCAGCTTGGGGCACATAGGGCAAAGGCAGCAGCCACTATGGGCAAACAGTAATGAAGGGTCTCCACGGGGGTCACAAAGTTTAAAAAGTAAAACATACTTGGCTCAAAGCGACAATAAATGGCCCATGATTAATTGCCCTTAGGGCATGAAACGCGTAGGGGTCACGGAGATGCTTCATGGTTTAAGCTTTGAATAAAGTCATTTTTTACTTTTCAACTGACCCCTGTGGAGACCCTTCCGTGCCTATTTGCCCATAGTGGCTGCTGCCACTCACTCTCCTTAGGCATTTAGCTGGTGCCCCCTGTTGGCCGTAGGATATTCCCATGTAGCCATGAGTACAACGAGTACAACCTTCTCCACCCCAAGGCGATTGTTGGGAATGAAGTCTCACCCTGCGGTTCTGGATAACGACTGTGTGATTGGACTCCATGATGGCTCTCTGGGCCTTTGCTCTGGTCTCATCGTCCCAGTCTACTGTATCCATGGAGAAAATGGCGTCCATCACACTGGGGGGAGAGCGGAGGGCAAGTTGTGACCAATTGCTGGGACCCACAGATTATTAGGGGGCTTTCGCCAATATACCAATAACTACCAATATCCTCACCTCACCCCCCCGCAGTCATTTATTTCCTATGGTCCCATTTTGCCCCTGCCCCCTATCTGCCCCTGCCCTAGTATTTCTTGGCAGGCTTCCCTACATGGGGGATCTTTCTCCCAGTGTTTGCAGCTCTTATTTAACCCCCCTTGGAACAAACCTCCTAGTGGAAAGGAAAGTGGTTCTGTTGGTTCTGTTGGACTCACCTCTCCTCTGGTTCCAACCCCAAAGCATCAGTCACATGGTTCAGGTCATAGAAGCTCCAGCAGGTGGCGATAGGAATATTGGGGTAATAAAAGAGAAAGCCCAGGCACATCTCATTCAGGGAGCTGGGACCCCCCTGTAACAAGGAAACCCCAAGTTCATACTGACCCGGAATTGTAGAATTGCCCCTCTACATTAAACAGAGACATTTGGGGGCCACTCACGTAGGTCACAGAGTCTCGGTCCATCGTGCTCCCTGTGCATTCGACCACAATCTGGTCCCCCTGGAGATGGGGCAAAATTCAGTCATTACTCCAAAGAATAATGCGGCGGGGGGTAATTACTCAACACTTTTGCAATTTTCATTCATTTTCTATTTTTAGTGGTTTCTGAGATTTCTGCATCTTTAGACTGCTAATATCAGGCTTTTAGTGCAACTGAAAGTCAGCAATCCAAGGGTTAACAAAATCCAGTCGCTAATTACAATACAGACCATTGTGATACATTCACACCCCACACTCCGCCCCCCTGCAATGGGAGGGGCTTAAACCCTTCGTATTTAATTAAAGCAGCTTTTCAGGGGGTGGGCCCTTCGTCAGGCGTCACTTTGATATCAATAACAATTAGTGTGTTTCTACCTTATGAGGTAACACATTCGTTATTAGTCGATTATCTCCCGCCCCCTATACCTGTCAGGTGATCATGGAGCCCCACCTAATGCCCCGCCCCTGACTATAAATATCAGCATCTGTATAAGGAATAGTTGCTTTGTATCTGCCCCATTATATTTCATGGCTCGTTAGATGTCACATGATCCATCAACTATGGGTAAGCCCCGCCCCCAGCACATACCATTTTTATATCAATAGGTTTAGGGAAATAGCGGATTTGTTGGAAGCCAAAATCGTAGGACTTGTCCTCGCCCAGACTGCCAATGTGGGTGCCATTCCTGCAAGAGAAAGGATCACATTCAGCGCACCCCATGCACTGTCTGTTCCGACTCATGAAACTCTGTGAGAAGATCTAGAACCTGATTCAGGCAGACTGAACCTACCCTATGGCTGGACCCACCCTACGGCTGAACATACACCAGGGCTGGACCTACCCTATGGCTGAACGTACCCTACTGCTGGACCTACCCTATGGCTGAACATACCCTACGGCTGGACCTACCCTACGGCTGGACCTACCCTATGGCTGAACATACCCTACGGCTGGACCTACCCTATGGCTGAACATACCCCAGGGCTGGACCTACCCTATGGCTGAACATACACTACTGATAGACCTACCCTATGGCTGAACATACCCTACTGCTGGACCTACCCTACGGCTGAACCTACCCTACCGCTGAACCTACACTTTGGCTGGACCTACCTTATGGCTGGACCTACTTTACAGCTGGACCTACACTTTGCCCTGGACTTACCCTACGGCTGGACCTACCCTACGGCTGGACCTACCCTACGGCTGAACATACCCTACGGCTGGACCTACCCTACGGCTGGACCTACCCTACGGCTGAACATACCCTACGGCTGGACCTACCCTACGGCTGGACCTACCCTATGGCTGAACATACCCTACGGCTGGACCTACCCTATGGCTGAACATACCCTACGGCTGGACCTACCCTATGGCTGAACCTACCCTACCGCTGGACCTACCCTTCAGCTGGACCTACCTTATGGCTGGACCTACCCTACGGCTGGACCTACCCTACGGCTGGACCTACCCTACGGCTGGACCTACCTTATGGCTGGACCTACCTTATGGATGGACCTACGCTACGGCTGGACCTACCCTACGGCTGGACCTACCCTACGGCTGTATCTACCCTACGGCTGGACCAACCCTACGGCTGGACCTACCCTACGGCTGGACCTACCCTACGGCTGGACCTACCCTAATGGCTGGACCTACCCTATCTGTGGGACCATTGCCATGGGGCAACACCAGAGAGGAGAGAGGCTATTTCAGTCCCACTGTGTCCCTTAGTTGCTCATTTGTTTCCTTTATTCGTTGCTGGAGAATAAATCAGCTGAATGACCAATGTGCCCAGAGCTTCAGGGACACACGTAGCGGCGGCCGGGGGGGGCACCCCTATATTGTCCCTCCCTAGGCCAGGACCTTTGGGCCCTTCCAAGACAAACCTAAAAGCACAATTTGCCTTTTCACTTTACAACTTTGTTTGGAGGGGCAGAGAGGGGTTCAGCTGCCCAAGCCTTACTGTAGATCTGCCCCTGTGGGGTTCATACCCCGGGGGGGCACTTACCTGTAATGCAGTAACCGGATCCCATGTGCCGTCAGGTGCGCGTGTAACAGGAAAGCGTAAGCCGTGAGATCCCCCGTGGGCTCATCCAATGACTGCAGGGGAATTGGCATTAGATACTTTGTACTTTGTATGGGGACCCCCAGCACCCCCCAGTACCCCCTATTGTATAATATAAGGATATTACAAGTCACTGAGGAGTTCCATGTCCATGTAAAGGTTATTTGTGGCTCTTGTATATTATACAGTGAATAAAGTACCCCCTATTGCATAATATAAGGATATTACAAGTCACTGAGGAGTTCCATGTCCATGTAAAGGGATGAGGCAAGTGTTTTTATTCAGGTCATGGATAAAAAAAATCCTTATATTTTGAATCAGATGAAGGTTCTAAACAATAAAACCTGCTGCCGTCACTGGCAGTAAATATATAATAAAGTAGAGAATAAAGTGCCCCCTTTTGTAAAATATAAGGATTTTATAAGAAAACAAATGCTCTGTGAGGCTATAAATTTATTGTTATTGCTACTTTTTATTACTAATCTTTCTATTCAGCCCCTCCCCTATTTGTATTCCAGCCTTTCATTCAAATCAATGCATGGTTGCTAGGTTAATTTGGGTCCCGGCAACCAGATTGCAGAGATCACAAGCTGGAAAGCTGCTAAATAAGAATCTAAATAACTCAAAAACCACAAATAATAAAAAATGAAGACCAACTGCAAACTTAAACCTTTAAATACTATTACTTAATACCCTCCATTCCTTGTACTAGGGCAATACTTTGATACATTTGACCAATGCCCTATACTGCCCCCCAGTTCCCCGGGGGTTTGAGATGTAGAATGTAAAGTAACATTGTTGGGTTGAAATCAATGAACATCAGAACAATACTCCGACTTATATACTTGCCCCAGCCCCCTCGTTGCCCCCTCGTTGCCCCCCAGCCCCCTCGTTGCCCCAGCCCCCTCGCTACCCCAGCCCCCTCGTTGACCCCCAGCCCCCTCGTTGCCCCAGTCCCCTCGTTGCCCCAGCCCCCTCATTGCCCCAGCCCCTTGTTGACCCCAGCCCCCTCGTTGCCCCAGCCCCCTCGTTGACCCCAGCCCCCTCGTTGCCCCAGCCCCCTCGTTGACCCCAGCCCCCTCGTTGCCCCAGCCCCCTCGTTGCCCAGCCCCCTCGTTGCTCCCAGCCCCTCGTTGCCCCAGCCCCCTCGTTGCCCCCCAGCCCCCTCGTTGACCCCAGCCCCCTCATTGCCCCCAGCCCCCTCGTTGCCCCCCAGCCCCTAGTTCCTACCTGCGGGATCATTCCAGTGTCGCAGAGACCGTAGCTCCTGAAGGCCTCGGCTCCGGGGGGGATGAACTGAATGGGGAAGGTTAGGACCCCCGCCATTAGGATGCCTGCATCAAGTTGCCGAAGTTCTGGGGTGTAAGAAACCCTAATTCCCGAGTTATCCCTGATACCTGGAAACACACAAACTGTGTCATTCCCAACCCTTTGTCCAAACTCCCAACTGCGAGGACCCCATGATTGCTCCCTATGTACCCCCAATGTACCCCAAGTTCGGCAATGCAGGCACCAGGTACCTGAGATTCCATCAAAGTTGCTGTAATGGATTTCAAGCCGAACGTACTGAGGGTCATACTTGGTACCAATGGACACACCAGCAATTTCTGGGTAAAAAAAGTCCTGGAGAGAAAAAAAAAAGAGAGAAAGAAGGTTTCGGGCAGATAAAGGCCCCTTTGCTGTCAGTTGGGAGTTATTGCCCCTGGACAAACTCCTCCTCCAAAAGACAAATGCCCTCATTGCTCTCCATTTCCCATTTATAACAGAAGGCTGAGACTGAGGCTATAGGGGCTCCCCTACCAGGGGTACAGGGGCAAATGCTGGCACACTAGGGCAAAGCAAAATTGCACCCCTTAGGCCTGGTCAAGTACCAAGTACCATAACCATGGGTAAGTGATGAGCTCGGAACCTTGAGTCGGATTAAAAACATAATACAAGGGGAGGAACCCAACTGTGCAGGTTCTGAATGAGGTTCCATCAGACACCCACGTGTCCATCCATCCTATTGCCCCTCCTTTATAAGGTGCCACATACAGAGTGACGTGCAACTCATAGTATGTAGAATTTATAGAGATAAAGACCAATGGGAGTCCATCAGCTTTCAGTCTCACATGGGCAGATAATGGCACCAACCTGAGAAACATCTTATCATTGGTCCAACTGACCTCAATTCTGATTGGAACCTCCTCATGGCAAAAAATGGGCTCCTGGGCATACGTAGGGCCATATTATATGTTTGAAATAAATGGTTTTTAACTGGCCTTGTGATCTTTACTGACCAATCAGAGCCTCTAGGACCCTCACTCAAGCTTATCATGGGTTTATTAGATCCCCAAGAGGGGCTTCACTCACCTACTGAATCACTCAGGGTCTCTAATGGCCCAAATATCTGCTGTGTGGTCACAGTGAAGTTTGTATTATTTATTTACCCACCCTTCAATCCTGAAAAGGACCCCTCAATACCCCCCAATACCCAAAATGTTCTTCACTTGCCTAAGGCCACATCTCACCTCTCCCCCCACAGCCCAGCCAAACATGACATTCAGGCACTGGGAATAGCGGATGTCACTCCCGTAGCAGTCGCCAACCTCAGGCACAATCTCTGCGTTGGCGTCGCAGGCGTAAATCAGAATGTGGTGGACGATGCCGTCGCTTTGGGGGTCAATATTCACCTCATACTGTGGGACAATAATGAATATCATTGAAATGAAGTGACCTTGGCTTAGTGAAGAGGAAGGGATGATCCAAACCCACTAAGGGTACCACTGGCACTGGTTCCTTGTCCAAAGGGAAGTCTTATGAAGACAACTGCTCATTGGCTTCCAGAAAAGCCCTGGGATGATCAGACCAAGGGGGTAAAACAAACAGCACCCACATAAAACCCACGGAAACACAAGGAGAAGGTACAAACTCCTCGCAAACCAGTTGTCACTCAAATGGCCATACTGGTACCAAAGTGTGGGCCCAGAGCATGGGTTGGGTGGAGCATTGAAGACCACATTTAGATAATATCCTAGAAACTAAAGAGAGGGATTGAGAGGGTGATAATGTTCACTGGAAGAGTCAGGACTAGGGGGGGCTACTTACCTTTACAATGTGGTGTTTTGTTGCAACTTGAGGCAATGGAATGAAGGAACATGCGTAGGTGGTGTCTTCTTCTGGTATCAGAAACTGGCGGATCAAGCACAGAATTACTACAGCCCGGTGTTCACTATGGATTAAGGGACCTGATGGTGCAGTCACTGATAGACATTAGGGTAGGTGGGGTCAGGGGCAAATTTAAAGCTATACATTAGCACTTGGCGTGTTCCAAGGGGATCCATTTGCCCACCCTTCCCCACAGCAGCCAATACTTACATCATCCCTCTTTATATCATAGTAAAGGAGCTCGCTGGGCAGTTGCACCTCAGACTTAATCTCCATGAAATATATGGACTTGGAGAAAGCGTTTTCTGCCCCATCCCGCAGATCCGGACTTTCTCCAAAATACGCAGTCACGTAGGTGGTACAATCCTGGTGAGAAGCACAAGGGAGGTCTCTGGTACCCCGACGGGGCTCTGCAACTCAACATTTCTGTGTACAAAGCTGCTTCAGATCTGCACATAGGAGGGTGGCACATAGGCAGCATATGGGTGGCACAGGATTATGCCAAGCGGTATGTAGGGGATACACTTAGATGGCCAACCAGAAGGCCTACAGACTAGATGAATCACAGTATTTAGGGTAACAGTCTCTAAAGCAGCTCTGGGTGGGCAAGTTAAAGTTCAATCTTTGACACCAAGTCCCTTCCCAAGGGCCACAATGTCTGCATGGAGCAAGTCAACTAAACACACAGTGAAAGTGAAGTCCTTTCCCACAGGGGCCTCATACTGCCAATACCCTTCCAATGGTCAACTCATAGAAGATGCCAAGCAAATCTTTGGTACTGGTGCCCCCACAGCAGCACTGATCATCTCCTGGGCTTCTTACCCCTTGGCATTTAGCAGCCTGTCCCTCCTGCTTCCCTGGGTGAAGCTTCTGGTGGTGCCTACCTCCTGCTGGCAGCCATTTCCAGGCTTCTCCTGGGTTTGACGCCCATTGGGAGTCTGGCTGAGCAATCACTAGAGGGTTATGTGAATGGGGGTGGGGGTATGAAGGAAAGTGATCGCCAAGAGGCCCAAATGTTCTATTGATTGCTGCTGCCACATCACCCATGGTTTTCAAGTTTACCATAAGTGGGAGGGTCATGGTATCAGCATATTACATATTCATTGGATAAAAACCTTATCCTGGAATCTAACTGCCCATTTTAGTAACTCCCATAGACTCAGAGAGACTGCCCTGTCTGGAGCTCAGATGAAGAAGAACATTCAGTTTGGGCAAGAGAGGCCTCATCTGGGGTTTTTTTCCTTCCTCTGGATCAACTAGTAGTTAGGCAGGTTATATTTAGGCATTATGGTTGAACGTGATGGACGTATGTCTTTTTTCAACCCAACTTACTATGTTACTATGTTACTATATCCGAAGCAATTTAGCAAAATGATCAAATAGATACTAAATGTGAGAGCAAACAGGTTCTTGGTACCAACCTCAAAGTCATAGTCCTGTGGGTCACAGGTAAACCACTTGCGCCACACCCTGAGGGTACTGTGGGTCTCGTTCCTCCTCAGCTCCAGTAACTCATAGTCCTGGGAGTTGTCCCTTACTGGGGGCCATTGGGAGTCAATATGAGCATCCTGAATAGCAACAAAACATTCATTAAACTCTTCATTTCCCCTAAAGGCTAAGAGGGAGGAGAAAGTGGCCCCTAAAGGAGAAGGTGTTCCTTAACGGGTGAAAGGAGGACTTTATAGTTGTTGGACTTGGGCTTCTGGGAATCCCTCAGACATTTACAAGAAGAGACTCCCATGAACCCTCGTACATAAAGTAAAGAATAAAAAATGAAGCGACTCTCACACTCACATAGAATATCTCTGTGTCTCCATTCCAGCCGCCAATAACAACATCGGAGCCGGTCAGGTTCCTCTCAAGATTCAGAGCCAGAGCCACCCATGAAGCCCTTGGGACCTGAACCTCCAAGGCAATCTGCTCCCTGTGTCTATCGACCCCCCAACGTAAAAGGGCAGAATCTTTCCGACCTCGAACTTTCATCACCCGTGAAAACTGTAAGTGGACCCCCCAGCAGCCTCCCATGGAGATGGAGCCAAAGAGTAACAGCCCAAGGCGCCACATTGTCCGTCCAACTGGTGGCAGCTCACAGCATTGGGGCCAAGGGATCCGGCAGAGTTGGTGATGACAAATTGGCCCAAATCCCTCTGATAACATTTATGCAGAGAGTTATATAAGCCCAGCCGACACCTGAGAGCAATAATCTGGGAAGAGGAAATCCATGGAATGATAAGGCCATGAAACCCTTCTCTTGTTTGATGAAACCGATTCCCCGGCTTGGGGCTCACCAGCTGGGACTTAGTCGGACCTGGGTGGGGCAGTAAGTACTTTATATCAACATCCCATAGAGATAGAGCCCTACCCCGAGGCAGCACTGGGTCCAACTGAGTGTCTCCTAATGTCTGTCCAATCCCTTAGGGTTAGACATTCACTCCCCTAAGTACTACTAGGCACAGGTGATCAGTACATTCTACCTGCTGATTGGTTGCTATGAGTTTCAGCTCCTTCAGCAAACATGGATGTGGATAAATCCCCCTTCTCGGTCCTCCATCTTCCAGACGGTGAGGCCAACGGTGCCCCATGCGCTACACACATAGCGGCCAAACCTGTTTCTTTTCACCCAACACCAAGCACCCACAACCATTGTAACATGGAGCCAGCACAGAATTTCATGCAACTGTCTATGGCTGGATTTGAACTCCTGACCAGTTGGTTTGGGTTTCTATTTCTGTAAGACTGGGTTAGGTTTTACTGTGTTTTTGGGACACTCTCTCTGTTATTGGGTCTATTGTCTCCCCATACTCTGTCTTGTAGGTTTTTCTGTCTTGTTGGCCCATGTCCTGGCTCATCTCATTGGTCCCTACACACATATGACCTGGGCTTGGGCACCGGCCGCTTTCTTGTCCACCCTTGTTTCTAATATCTGGGCTGGTCCGGTTGAGATTCCCCTGGTAGATCTAGTCCAGTTCTTACTTTGTAGGCACCTTGGAACCCAATTCTGTTGGGTCGCACAGCAGAAACACATTGCCCAATGGCCCTTTCTAAGGGGAAAGTTGGGGTTTTGGAAGGTGGATCAGATCAATGTAGGATTGGGGGTCAGTCAGATATTGATCGAGTCATGTGGGCATTGCGTGTAGCCAATGCCGTTAGTTTATTGGGGCCCAATGAGCAAATCAGCCCATTCTGCTTACGGTAAGAAGCAATTGGTGTATTTCAGGGGTGTCCCGCCCCTCTGCTCCCCACAAAACAAGGCACTGAATGGAACATATAGGGGCACATTTACTATAGTGTGTAAGCCGACATCACCGGTAATGTTGCCCATAGCAACCAATCAGCAATTAGATTTCACAACCAATAGATTTTTTGTAAAACGACATCACTACATATATTGGGGTACACGGTGCCCCCAGTTCGGCTGCACCCCGCTTCATATATATCAACAGACAGAAGAAGCCCAAATCTTGATGTATTTGATGGGAGTTTAATTCCCTCCATGGGGCATTAGTGTCAGTATCCCAGGATTCCATGCAACACCATGGCCGTTGCTAGGCAGCAAATGCAGAGGAGGGGGCGCAGACTGTGCCGCCGAGTCACATGACCAGATATCTGGGGGACAATCATATCCAGGGGCTCCGTATCGTCACTGCTGCTTCCAACAAAAAAGATTTCCCTCATTCTCTGCACCCCTGAAATGAGACGCACAAAGGGCTATTAGACATGGTGCAGTCTGGCTCTGGCTCCTCCCATCCTGACTAGCCCCTCCCACACTCACAAAGTGGATATTACAAAATTCTTACCCCTCTGATACTGGCTAGGAGCCCCTCCTACATTGGTACAGTGGGTGTGACACAGACCTAGCCCCTCCTACATTGGTACAGTGGGTGTGACACAGACCTAGCTCCTCCTACATTGGTACAGTGGGTGTGACACAGACCTAGCTCCTACACATTGGTACAGTGGGTGTGACACAGACCTAGCCCCTCCTACATTGGTACAGTGGGTGTGACACAGACCTAGCCCCTCCTACATTGGTACAGTGGGTGTGACACAGACCTAGCCCCTCCTACATTGGTACAGTGGGTGTGACACAGACCTAGCCCCTCCTACATTGGTACAGTGGGTGTGACACAGACCTAGCTCCTCCTACATTGGTACAGTGGGTGTGACACAGACCTAGCACATTGGTACAGGGGTGTGACACAGACCTAGCCCCTCCTACATTGGTACAGTGGGTGTGACACAGACCTAGCCCCTCCTACATTGGTACAGTGGGTGTGACACAGACCTAGCTCCTCCTACATTGGTACAGTGGGTGTGACACAGACCTAGCTCATCCTACAGACCTAGCCCTCCTACATTGGTACAGTGGTGTGATACAGACCTAGCCCCTCCTACATTGGTACAGTGGGTGTGACACAGACCTAGCCCCTCCTACATTGGTACAGTGGGTGTGATACAGACCTAGCCACCTCCTACATTGGTACAGTGGGTGTGACACAGACCTAGCCCCTCCTACATTGGTACAGTGGGTGTGACACAGACCTAGCCATCCTAACATTGGTACAGTGGGTGTGACACAGACCTAGCTCCTCCTACATTGGTACAGTGGGTGTGACACAGACCTAGCCCCTCCTACATTGGTACAGTGGGTGTGATACAGACCTAGCCCCTCCTACATTGTAACAGTGGGTGTGATACAGACCTAGCCCCTCCTACATTGTACAGTGGTGTGATACAGACCTAGCCCCTCCTACATTGGTACAGTGGGTGTGATACAGACCTAGCCCCTCCTACATTGGTACAGTGGGTGTGATACAGACCTAGCCCCTCCTACATTGGTACAGTGGGTGTGAACAGACCTAGCCCCTCCTAATTGGTTACCCCAGTAGGGGTGTGACACAGACTAGCCCCTCCTACATTGGTACAGTGGGTGTGACACAGACCTAGCTCCTCCTACATTGGTACAGTGGGTGTGACACAGACCTAGCCCCTCCTACATTGGTACAGTGGGTGTGACACAGACCTAGCCCCTCCTACATTGGTACAGTGGGTGTGACACAGACCTAGCTCCTCCTACATTGGTACAGTGGGTGTGACACAGACCTAGCCCCTCCTACATTGGTACAGTGGGTGTGACACAGACCTAGCCCCTCCTACATTGGTACAGTGGGTGTGATACAGACCTAGCCCCTCCTACATTGGTACAGTGGGTGTGATACAGACCTAGCCCCTCCTACATTGGTACAGTGGGTGTGATACAGACCTAGCTCCTCCTACATTGGTACAGTGGGTGTGACACAGACCTAGCCCCTCCTACATTGGTACAGTGGGTGTGACACAGACCTAGCCCCTCCTACATTGTATATATATAGCATATGTTATTGTGCCTGGGTGACACTTCCCATGTAAATGCCAGTCAGTCCCCCCCCCGGCTGAATGACCCCCACTGATGACAGAGCTTCTCTGGTTGGATAATGAGTGAATATATGAGCATGGGGGGGGGGGAGCGCTAAACGCACGGCCCCCATAGGCCATATACTCTATACTTGATTGCCTTATGGAACTGCCCCCCCTCTCAATTTAACCCCTTAGTGCTCCTAGAGAAATGCTCCTGATATCACAGGTTCTGATGGGGGGGCAGAAACGACCCGGTTGCTATGGTTTCTCCCTTTCCCATCAGTTATATCTCCGGTCCGTACAGAGAATATTCTCACCCTCGGGCCTGTAGTCGCCATCATAGTCGTATTCTCGGATATTTACTGTGGCCCTGCCGCCCCGGGGCCCCTGGGGGAGGGAAGTGGGGAGGAGGAGGAGGAGGAGAATGCAGGGAAGGAGCCAGGCGCCGGGAGGTCTCATTCCTTCTATCGGCCGATTCTGTCGGTGCTGGGAGTTACAGTTACACATTCCCTGTATATTAACCAGAAAATAACCTTTCATTTACATTTCCTTTGTAATAGGGAGAAGCTGTGATATTTATCCCTAACACCGGGGGTCCCTAACCCTAACCTGGGGGTCCCTAACCCTAACACCGGGGGTCCCTAACCCTAACACCGGGGGTCCCTAACCCTAACACCGGGGGGTCCCTAACCCTAACACCGGGGGTCCCTAACCCTAACACCGGGGGTCCCTAACCCTAACACCGGGGGGTCCCTAACCCTAACACCGGGGGTCCCTAACCCTAACCCGGGGTCCTAACCCTAACCGGGGGTCCCTAACCCTAACACCGGGGGTCCTAAACCCTAACACCGGGGGTCCCTAACCCTAACACCGGGGGGTCCCTAACCCTAACACCGGGGTCTGTGAGGTCCCTAACCAACCCCGAGGTCTTGCCAACCCGTAACACCGGGGCGTCCCTAACCCTAACACCGGGGGGCGTCCCTAACCCTAACACCGGGGCGTCCCTAACCGAACACCGTGGGGGTCCGCCTAACCCTAACACCGGGGGTCCCTAACCCTAACACCGGGGGTCCCTAACCCTAACACCGGGGGGTCCCTAACATACACCGGGGTCCCGCCAACCCTAACACCGGGGGTCCCTAACCCTAACACCGGGGGTCCCTACCCTAACACGGGGACCCTAACACACCGGCGGGTCCCTAACCCTAACACCGGGGGTCCCTAACCCTAACACCAGGGGTCCCTAACCCTAATACCGGGGGTCCCTAACCCTAACCCTACACCGGGGGTCCCTAACCCTAACACCGGGGGTCCCTAACCCTAACACCGGGGGTCCCTAACCCTAACACCGGGGGTGGTCCCTAACCCTAACACCGGGGGCGCTCCCTAACCCTAAACATCGGGGGTCCCTAACCCTAACCCTAACCCTAATACGGGGTCCCTAACCCTCCCTAACCCTACACGGGGTCCCTAACCCTAACACCTGGGGGCCATAACCCTAACACCGGGGGTCCCTAACCCTAACCACCGGGGCCGTCCCTAACCCTAATACACTGTCTGGGCCGGGGGCTCCCTAACCCTAACACCGGGAGACCCTAACCCTAACACCGGGGTCGCCTAACCCTAACACCGGGGGTCCCTAACCCTAACACCGGGGGTCCCTAACCCTAATACACCGGGCCGGGGGTCCCTAACCCTAACACCGGGGTCCCTAACCCTAATACCAGGGGTCCCTAACCCTAATACACTGTCTGGGCCGGGGGTCCCTAACCTTAATACACTGTCTGGCCGGGGGTCCCTAACCCTAATACACTGTCTGGGCCGGGGGTCCCTAACCCTAATACACTGTCTGGGCCGGGGGTCCCTAACCAATACACTGTCTGGGCCAGGGGTCCCTAACCCTAATACACTGTCTGGGGCCGGGGTGCCCTAACCCTAATACACTGTCTGGGGCCGGGGGTCCCTAACCCTAATACACTGTCTGGGCCGGGGGTCCCTAACCCTAACACACCGGGCCGGGGGTCCCTAACCCTAATACACTGTCTGGGCCGGGGGTCCCTAACCCTAACACACCGGGCCGGGGTGGTACCGGGTCCCTAACCCTAATACACTGTCTGGGCCGGGGGTCCCCTAACCCTAACACACCGGGCCGGCAGGGTCCCTAACCCTAAACCCTGTCTGGGCCGGGGGTCCCTAACCCTAATACACTGTCTGGGCCGGGGGTCCCTAACCCTAACACACCGGGCCAGGGGTCCCTAACCCTAATACACTGTCTGGGACGGGGGTCCCTAACCCTAATACACTGTCTGGGCCGGGGGTCCCTAACCCTAACACACCGGGCCGGGGGTCCCTAACCCTAATACACTGTCGTGGACGGGGGGTCCCTAACCCTAATACACTGTCTGGGCCGGGCTGGTCCCTAACCCTAACAACCGGGGGTCCCTAACCCTAATACACTGTCTGGGCCGGGGGTCCCTAACCCTAACGCACCGGGGGTCCCTAACCCTAACACACCGGGCCAGGGGTCCCTAACCCTAATACACTGTCTGGGCCGGGGGTCCCTAACCCTAACACACTGTCTGGGCCAGGGTCCCTAACCCTAACGCACCGGGCCAGGGGTCCCTAACCTAATACACTGTCTGGGCGGGCGGTCCCTAACCCTAACACACTGTCTGGGCCAGGGGTCCCTAACCCTAACACACTGTCTGGGCCAGGGTCCCTAAACCCTAACGCACCGGGCCAGGGGTCCCTAACCCTAACACACTGTCTGGGCCAGGGGTCCCTAACCCTAACGCCCCGGGCCAGGGGCCCCTAACCCTAATACACTGTCTGGGCCGGGGGTCCCTAACCCTAACACACTGTCTGGGCCAGGGGTCCCTAACCCTAACACACCGGGCCAGGGGTCCCTAACCCTAATACACTGTCTGGGCCGGGGGTCCCTAACCCTAATACACTGTCTGGGCCGGGGGTCCCTAACCCTAATACACTGTCTGGGCCGGGGGTCCCTAACCCTAACACACCGGGCCGGGGTCCCTAACCCTAATACACTGTCTGGGCCAGGGGTCCCTAACCCTAATACACTGTCTGGCCGGGGTCCCTAACCCTAATACACTGTCTGGGGCCGGGGTCCCTAACTCTAACACCGGGGTCCCTAACCCTAATACACTGTCTGGGCCGGGGTCCCTAACCCTAACGCACCGGGGGTCCCTAACCCTAACACCACCGGGCCGGGGTCCCTAACCCTAATACACTGTCTGGGCCGGGGGTCCCTAACCCTAACACACTGTCTGGGCCAGGGGTCCCTAACCCTAACACACCGGGCCAGGGGTCCCTAACCCTAACACACTGTCTGGGCCGGGGGTCCCTAACCCTAACACACCGGGCCAGGGGTCCCTAACCCTAATACACTGTCTGGGCCGGGGGTCCCTAACCCTAATACACTGTCTGGGCCTGGGGGTCCCCTAACACACCGGGCCAGGGGTCCCTAACCCTAATACACTGTCTGGGCCGGGGGTCCCTAACCCTAATACACTGTCTGGGGCCGGGGGTCCCTAACCCTAACACACCGGGCCAGGGGTCCCTAACCCTAATACACTGTCTGGGCCGGGGCGTCCCTAACCCTAATACACCGTCTGGGCCGGGTGGTCCCTAACCCTAACACACCGGCCGGGGTCCCCTAACCTAATACACTGTCTGGGCCGGGGGTCCCTAACCCTAATACACTGTCTGGGCCAGGGGTCCCTAACCCTAATACACTGTCTGGGCTGGGGGTCCCTAACCCTAATACACTGTCTGGGCCGGGGGTCCCTGAACCCTAACGCACCGGGGGTCCTAACCCTAACACCTGGGGTCCCTAACCCTAATACACTGTCTGGGCGGGGGTCCCTAACCCTAACACACCGGGCGGGGTCCCTAACCCTAATACACTGTCTGGGCCGGGTCCCTAACCCTAACACACCGGGCCAGGGGTCCCTAACCCTAATACACTGTCTGGGCCAAGGGGTCCCTAACCCTAATACACTGCTGGGCCGGGGGTCCCTAACCTCCTAACGCACCGGGGGTCCCTAACCCTAACACACCGGGCCGGGGTCCCTTAACCCTAACGCACCGGGGGTCCCTAACCCTAACACACTGGCCGGGGGTCCCTAACCCTAATGCTCCGTCGCTGGGGGTCCCTAACCCTAACACACCGGGCCGGGGGTCTTTAACCCTAACACACCGGGCTGGGGGTCCCTAACCCTAACACACCGGGGCCGGGGGTCCCTAACCCTAACACACCGGGCGGTCCCCTACACACCGGGCCGGGGGTCCCCAACCCTAACACACCGGGCCGGGCGGTCCCTAACCCTAACACACCGGGGCCGGGGTCCCTAACCCTAACACACCGGGGCCGGGGGTCCCTGACCCTAACACACCGGGGCGGGGGTCCCTAACCCTAACACACCGGGGCCGGGCGGTCCCTAACCCTAACACACCCGGGCCGGGGGTCCCTACCCTAACACACCGGGGCCGGGGGTCCCTAACCCTAACACACCAGGGGCCGGGGTCCCTGGGGGCCGGGGGTCCCTTACCTACACACCGGGGCCGGGGGCCTATAACCCTACACACCGCCCTAAACACCTATGCCCTGGGGGTCCCATTAACCCTGTCCGGTCCCTAACCCTAACACACCGCCGGGGCGTCCCTAACCCTAAACACACCGGGCCAGGGGTCCCTAACCCTAACACACCGGGCCGGGGGTCCCTAACCCTAACACACCGGGCCGGGGGTCCCTAACACACCGGGGGTCCCTAACCCTAACACACCGGTGGGCCGGGGTCCTTAACCCTATCACACGGGCCGGGTGTTCCCTACACACCGGGTCCCTAACACACGGGGCGCGGGGATCCCTAACCCTAACACACCGGGCCGGGGGTCCCTAACCCTAACACACCGGGGGCGGGGGTCCCTAACCCTAACACACCGGGGCCGGGGGTCCCTAACCCTAACACACCGGAAGCGGGGTCCCTAACCCTAACACACTGGGCCGGGGGTCCCTAACCCTAACACACTGGGCCGGGGGTCCCTAACACACCGGGGGTCCCTAACCCACAGCCCCCCAGTCTCCTATTAAATGTCTCACCTCAGTAATCGCTCTCACAGTGACTGTGTCTGTCTCTCAGGGCACCAACTGTCACTTCTAACTGCACAGACACCACTTCCTGCCTGGCAGAGAGCAGGGGATTATGGGAGAGCAGACCTGCATTAGCCACTAGCCCTGTTCCCCTACTCACCCCATTATGTTATTGTTGTGTGTAGCTTTGGGTTTAGGGGACATACACACGGCTATTGAGCCCCCCATGTCATGCACTTAGGGGGGTCTGTACCCCCAGGGATAAGGGTTAACATTAACAACAGCCCCAGTTCTGTTACCTGGTTGGTACAGACCCAATTGTAGCACCGCCCCTGGCCCTGTAGCATAACCCCTGGCCCTGTAGTACCGCCCCCAGTCCTTTAGCACCGCCCTCTGCCCTGTAGCACCGCCCTTGGCCCTGTAGCACCGCCCCCGGCCCTGTAGCATAAACCCTGGCCCTGTAGTACCGCCCCCAAGCCCTTTAGCACCGCCCTCTTTCCTGTAGCACCGCCCTCTGCCCTGTAGCACCGCCCTCTGCCCTGTAGCACCGAATACGACTCTGTGTTCCCTTAAGAGTTAATCAGCCCCAGTAAGTGCTGTTGGGTCAGGCTGGTTCTGCTGGTTCTGCCCTATGCAGGTCACTGAGTCCTTTGTCTCTCTCAGAACTTTCCAGTCTTGGGAGTTGGGCCCCTTCCAAGATCCTTGTGATACAGCAGCTGCCCGGGGGCCTCTCTCCTTACTGCCACTGCCCGGGGGCATCATTAGGGAAAGGAAACGGGGCGATAAGGGAATTATTCACTTCCGAATCAGAGACCCAGCTGGAGATAAGAGCTGGGATTGGCCAGAACCTCTGGGCCCGTACAGGGACATTAACTCTGTATTGTACCCCCTACTGTAAATGATAAGGATATTAGCAGTCACTGAGGGGTTCTGTGCCCCCCATATAAAGGCACAAGGCTGCAGGCTGAGTTATACAGGGAACTCTGAGTATCACTCATGTATTATAAGGGATAATGTACCCCCTACTGTAAATGATAAGGATATTAGCAGTCACTGAGGGGTTCTGTGCCCCCCATATAAAGGCACAAGGCTGCAGGCTGTGTTATACAGGGAACTCTGAGTATCACTCATGTATTATAAGGGATAATGTACCCCCTACTGTAAATGATAAGGATATTAGCAGTCACTGAGGGGTTCTGTGCCCCCCATATAAAGGCACAAGGCTGCAGGCTGAGTTATACAGGGAACTCTGAGTATCACTCATGTATTATAAGGGGTAATGTACCCCCTACTGTAAATGATAAGGATATTAGCAGTCACTGAGGGGTTTCTGTGCCCATATAAAGGCACAAGGCTGCAGGCTGAGTTATACAGGGAAACTCTGAGTATCACTCATGTATTATAAGGGGTAATGTACCCCCTACTGTAAATGATAAGGATATTAGCAGTCACTGAGGGGCTCTGTGCCCCCCATATAAAGGCACAAGGCTGCAGGCTGAGTTATACAGGGAACTCTGAGTATCACTCATGTATTATAAGGGATAATGTACCCCCTACTGTAAATGATAAGGATATTAGCAGTCACTGAGGGGTTCTGTGACCCTGTAGCTTCCCCGATATTGTCCCAGCACATTTCCTACACTCACCACCAGAGGGCACCAGATGCAATGAAACAAACCAGAAGTTCTGAGTAGGAAAGTCAGTTCCAGAAACAAAACATTTTTTGAATTCACAACATTTTTCTCTTTTCCTCCCATTTAATGAGAATCCCGGAGAGAATCGTTAGGTTTGTGGAGCAGAAATCACAGAAATAAATCATTATATTAATAAATTGATGGGTTTCAGGCAGAATTACAGCACAGCGCCACCTGTTGGCTAATGGGGCAAATACAGAGATTTGAAGGAGGGTAAAGGGACTTGTTTCCCGGCACAGGGAGCAGAGCAACAACCGCCCCCCCAAACTGATCCACCAATCAGGAACCAGATTTCACTGTGTCGTTTCTCCAAATGATCGTGTGGAGCCAACGTTTCCGATCCACGGACCGAGGGGGGGGCCCCAAACCCTAATGCCCCCCAAACCCTAATGCCCCCCCCAACCCTAATGCCCCCCAAACCCTAATGCCCCCCCAAACCCTAATGCCCCCCCAAACCTCAAAAATCATGGAGAAAAAAAATCACAGAAAGGGCGCCCTGATTTGGTGGGGGGATGTTGGGGATGGGGGCCCCTGTGGGAGGTGGGGGGGATGTTGGGGGTGGGGCCCCTGTGGGAGGTGGGGGGGATGTTGGGGGTGGGGCCCCTGTGGAAGAGTGGGGGGGATGTTGGGGGTGGGGGCCCCTGTGGGAGGTGGGGGGATGTTGGCGGTGGGGGCCCCTGTGGGAGGTGGGGGGGATGTTGGGGATGGGGCTCCCTGTGGGAGGTGGGGGGGATGTTGGGGGTGGGGGCCCCTGTGGGAGGTGGGGGGATGTTGGGGTGGGCCTCCCTGTGGGAGGTGGGGGGATGTTGGGGTGGGGGGCCCCTGTGGGAGGTGGGAGAGATGTTGGGGTGGGGGCCCCTGTGGGAGGTGGGAGAGATGTTGGGGGTGGGGGGCCCTGTGGGAGGTGGGGGAGATTTGGGGTGGGGCCCCCTGTGGGAGGTGGGGGGATGTTGGGGGTGGGGCTCCCTGTGGGAGGTGGGAGAGATGTTGGGGCGCGGTGGGGCTCCCTGTGGGAGGTGGGGGAGATGTTGGGGGTGGGCTCCCTGTGGGAAGTGGGGGAGATGTTGGGGTGGGGCTCCCTGTGGGAGGTGGGAGAGATGTTGGGGGTGGGCTCCCTGTGTGAGGTGGGGGAGATGTTGGGGGTGCGGGCCGCCCTGTGCGGAAGGTGGGGATGTGTGGGCGTGGGCTTTCCCTGTGGAGGTAGGGAGGATGTTTGGGTGGGGCCCCTGTGTCCGAGGGGGCGAGATGTTGGGGTGACGGCTCCCTAGTGAGGGGATGTGTGGGTGGGGCTCCCTGTGGGCAGGTGGGGGAGATGTTGGCGGCGTGGGGCCCCGCGTGGGAGGGTGGAGGGAGATGTTGGCTCGGTGGGGCTCCCTGTGTGAGGTGGGGGAGATTTGGGGGTGGGGAACTCCCTGTGGAGGTGGGGGGGCATGTTGAGGGTGGGCTCCCTGCTGGGAGGTTGGGAGAGATGTTGGGGGGTGGGCCCCTGTGGAGTTGGGGGGAGATGTTGGGGTGCGCTCCCTGTGGAGGTGGGCAGGAGATGTTGGGTGGGGGCCCCTGTGGCTGAGGTGGGGGGATGTTGGGGCTGGGGCCCCTGTGGGAGTGGGGGAGATGTTGGGGTGGGCTCCCTGTGTGACGCGTGGGGGGATGTGGGCGTGGGGCTCCCTGTGGGGAGGTGGGAGAGATGTTTGGGAGGTGGGCCCCTTGTGAGGTGCGGGGGATGTTGGGTAGGCTGGCGGCCCCTAGTGTGAGGGGGGAGATGTTGGGGGGGCGCTCCCTGTGGGAGGTGGGGGGTGATGTTGGGGGTGGGGCTCCCTGTGGGAAGGTGGGGGCAGATGTTGGGGGTGGGCTCCCTGTGGGAGGGTGGGAGAGTATGTTGGGGGTGGTGCGGCCCCTGTGGTGAGTGGGGGATGTTTGGGGTGGGGCTCCCTGTGAGGGAGGTTGGGGGGATGTGGGGCGTGGGGCTCCCTGTGGGAGGTGAATGGTGGGGAGATTGTTGAGCGGTGCGGGCCCCCTGTGGGAGGGTGGGGAGATTGCTTGGGGTGGGGCTCCCTGGTGTTGAGGTGGGGGAGATGTTTGGGGGTGGGGCTTCCCTGTGGGAGGTGGGGGAGATGTTGGGGTTGCGGGGCGTGTGTGAGGTGGGGTGGGATGTTGGGAGGTGTGGGCTCCCTGTGGTGAGGTGGGGGGTGTGTTGGGGTGGCTCCTGTGGGAGGTGGGGGAGATGTTGGGTGGTTGAGCGGGCCCCCTGTGGGCAGGGGGAGATGTGGGGGTGGGGCCTCCCTGTTGGCAAGGTGCGGGAAGATGTCCTGGGGTCGCTCTGATGTGGGGCCCCTGTGGGAGGTGGGGGATGTTGCGGGGTTGGGCGCTCCCTGTGGGACGGTGGGCAGAGATGTTTTGGGTGGTGGGCCCCCCTGTGGGAAGGTGAGAGATGTTGGGTGCGGCGCGCCCCTGTTGAGGTGGGGGGGGATGCTCTCGGGGGTGGCGGCCCCCTGTGGGACGTGGGGCGGAGCATGCTTGGGGTGGGGCTCCCTGTGTGGCAGTGGGGGGATGTTGGGGGTGGGGCTCCCTGTGGAGGTGGGAGAGATTGTGGGTGGCGGCCCTTGTGTGAGGTGGGGGATGTCTAGGTGGCGGGCGTCCCCCTGTGGGAGGTGGGGGATGTTGGGGGTGGGGCTCCCATGTGTGAGCGTGGGGCGGATGTTGGGCTAGGTGGGGCTCCCTGTGGGACGGTGGGGGGGACTGTTGGGGGTGGGGCCCCTGGTGTGAGGTGGGTGGAGATGTTGGGGGCGGGGCTCCCAGGTGGAAGTGGCGGGATGTTGGGGGTGCCGGCCTCCCTGTGTGAGTTTGGGGGGATGTTGCGGTGGGGCCCCTGTTGGGAGGTGGGGGCGGATGTTAGGGGCTGGCTCCCTGTGAGGTGCGGAGGCGGATGTTGGGGGTGGTCGGCTCCCCTGTGTTGAGGTGGGGATGTTGGGGGTGGGCTCCCTGTGGGAGTGGGAGAAGATTGTTGGGTGGGGGCCCCTGTGTGAGTCGGGGGATGATTGGGTGGGCCCCTGTGTGACGGTGGGGGAGATTGTTGGGGGTGGGGCTCCTGTGTGGCAGGTGGGGGGATGTTGGGGGTGGGCTGCCCTGCTGGCGAGGTGGGGGAGATGTTGGGGGTGGCGGCCCCCTGTGGCGAGATGCGGGAGATGTTTGGGGGTGGGGCTCCCTGTGTGAGGTGGGGAGATGTTGAGTGGGGTTCCCTGTGGGTAGGTGGGGGGTAGTTGGGGGTTGGGGCTCCCTGTGGGAGGTGGGAGCAGATGTTGGGGGATGGCGGCCCCCTGTGGGAGGTGGGGAGATGTTGGGAGGGTGGGCTCCCTGGTGGAGTGTTGGAGAGATTGTTGGGAGTGGTGGCGCCCTGTGTTGAGGTGCGGGCCCGACTGTGGGAGTTTTAGGATGTTGGGGGTGGCTCCCTGTGGCGAGGTGGGGGGGATGTTGGGGGTGGGCGCTCCCTGTGGGAGGTGCGGAGAGGTTGGCGGGTGGGGCCCCCTGTGGGAGGGTGGGGGACGATGTTGGGGTGTGGGCTCCCTTGTGGCGGCAGGTGGGCGGGATGTTGGGGGTGCGGGCCCCTGTGGAGGTGGGAGAGATGGTCGGGCGGCTGGGGCCCTTTGTGTGCAGGTCGGGGGATGTTGGTGCGCTGGGGCCCCCTGTGGGAGCGTGGGAGGGGATGTGGGGGTGGGCGCGCCCTGTGTGAGTGGGGGGGATGTTGGGTGGGGCTCCCTGGTGGAGTGCGCCGGGGGGATGTTTGGGGTGGGGCTCCCTGATTGTGAGGGGGGGAGATGTTGGGGGCGGGGCCTCCCTGTGGGAGGTGGGGGGATGTGTGGGGGATGCGGCGCTCCCTGTGCTGAGTCGGGGCGGATGTTGGGGTGGCCCCCTGTGGCGAGGTGGGGGATGTGGGGGTGGGGGCTCCCTGTGTGACGTGGGGGGGATGTTGGGGGGGCTCCCTGTGTGCAGGTGGGGGGATGATTGGGGGTGGGGCCTCCCTGTGGCGAGGTGGGAGAGATGTTGGAGGTGGCGGCCCCTGTGTGAGGTGGGGGATGTTGGGAGGCTGGGGGCCCCTGTGTGAGGTGGGCGAGATGTTGGGGCTGGGGCTCCCTGTGGGAGGGGGCGGGTATGTTGGGGGTGGCTGGCTCCCTGTGGGAGGTGGGGGAGATGTTGCGGGGTGGGCCCCCTGTGGGAGATGGTGGAGATGGTGGGGCGTGGGGCTCCTGGTATGAGGTGGGGGAGGAGTGGCGGTGGGGCTCCCTGGGAGGTGGGGGATGTTGGGGTGGGGCTCCCTGTGGGAGGTGCGACGAGAGATGTTGGCGGTGGCCCCCTGTGGACGGTGCGGGGAGATGTTGGGGGTGGGGCTCCCTGTGGGAGGTGCGGAGAGATGTTGTGGTGTGGGTGGGGGCCCCTGTGTGATGCGGTGGGGGGATGTTCGGGGGTGGGCTCCCTGTGGCGAGGTGGGGGGATGTTGGGGTGCCCCTATGGAGAGTTGGGCGGGGGGCCCCCTGTGGAGGTGGGGGAGATGTCTGGGGTGGGGCTTCCCCTGTGTGAGGTGGGGAGGGATGTTGGCCGGTGGGGCCTCCCTGTGGAGGTGGGGGGAGTGTGGGTGGGGGCTTCCCTGTGGGGACGGTGGGAGAGATGTGGGGTGGCTGGCCCCCTGTGGAGGTGGGGGAGATGTTGGGGCGTGGGCCTTCCCTGTGGGGAGGTGGCAGAGATGTTGCGGGGTGGGGCCCCTTGTGAGTGGGGGGGATGTTGGGGCTGGGCCCCCTGTGGGAGAGGTGGGCGAGATGTTGGGGGGCTGCGGCATCCCTTGTGTGAGGTGGGGGAGGGGATGTTGGAGGCGGGGCTCCCTGTGGGAGGTTGGGAGAGATGTGGGGGTGGGGGCCCCTGTGTGAGAAGTGTGGGGGGATGGTCGGTGGCGGGCGCCCCCCTGTGGGAGGCCTGGGGGATGTTGGGGTGGCGGCCTCCCTGTTGTGAGGTGGGGGGATGTTGGGGGCGTGGGGCTCCCTGTGGCGAGGTGGGGGGGATTTGGGGTGGGGCTCCCTGTGTTGATGGTGGGGAGATGTTGGGGGCGCGGGCTCCCTGTGGGAGGTGGGGGGATGTTGCGGGTGGGGCTGCCCTGTGTGAGTGGGGGGGATGTTCGGGGTGGGGCCCCCCTGTGGGAGTGGGGGGCGATGTTGGGGGTGGGGCTGCCCTTGTGAGGTGGGATGTTGGGGGTGGGCTCCCTGGGGAAGGTGGGGGGATGTTGGGGGTGGGCAGCCCCTTGTGCGGAGGTGGGGGGATGTTGGCGGGTGGGGCTCCCTGTGGGAGGTGGGGGAGATGTTCCTGCTGCTGCCATGGGGGGGGGGTAATTACCCCCAATCTGTATGTACAACAATTAACTCTGCGTCACCCAAACCCCCCATTATCCTACTGACCCCACAGCCCACGTTTGGCTCAGCATTAACCCTTCTCTTGCCCCAACCAGTCGGGATATTTCAATATATTTTTACACCAGTGCCCATGTCTGATATTTACCATAAGTCTAACTTTAGCCCCCAAAAATTGCCCTCCCCCTGTAAGGGCATGTAATGCCATGGGCACTGCCCCTTGGGCAAAACGTTGCACTGAGGGGCTCATTTACTCCCTATAGTTATGCTGCCTTAGCCCCGCCTCCTGAGTGCAGGAATTGTGGGAAAAACATAACGTCCAAAATTGCACTTTGCTCCTATGGTAAATTAGTCGCTGCGCCGGGGCCACAGCCTGGCGTATTGTATCCAAGGAATGTCGGTTGCTACGTGTAATGGCCCGGGGCATCGGCCTGGCATTTTAATTACAGGTTCTGTCGCTATGAACCCAACGGCTCAGGGAAGAGACAGGTGTCTGAGGGCAAATGTGTCTCCAAGGCTCCGCCTCCTGCCCCGCCTACTGGGAAACTGGCGCCCAAAATAGTCTCTGTCCCTGTAACACAGAATCCCCCCGATACCCCCACATCTCTCCCCTCAGCCCCCCCACATTCCTGTGATTGTTCGCCTGGGTGGGCAAACGCATGGGGTCTATGAGTTGTAGGGCTGGAGTGGGCTTGAGTGAGGACTGAGTGTAAGGACTGAGTGTAGGCTGAGTGTAGGACCTGAGTGCTAGGACTGAGTTGTAGACTGATGTAGGGGCTGAGTGTGGACTGCAGTGTAGACTGAGTGTAGAGCTGAGTGTAGGCGCTGAGTGTAGGGCTGCAGTGTTAGGACATGAGTGTAGGACTGAGTGTAGAGCCTGAGTGTATAGGGGCTGAAGTGTAGCGCTGAGTGTAGGGCTGAGTGTAGGCCTGAGTGTAGGGCTGAGTGTAGAGCTGAGTGTAGGGCTGAGTGTAGGGCTGAGTGTAGGGCCTTGAGTTGTGAGGACTGAGTGGTAGACCTCAGTGTAAGCGACTGAGTGTAGGACTGAAGTGTTAGGACTGAGTGTAGGCTGGAGTTGTAGGACTGAGTGTAGAGGCTGAGTGTAGGCTGAGTGTTAGCCGGCTGAGTGTAGGACTCAGTGTAGGACTGAGTGTAGGACTGAGTGTAGCGACTGGAGTGTAGCGGCTGAGTGTAGGACTGAAAAGTGTAGGGCTGAGTGCTAGCGGCTGAGGTGTAAGGCTAGTGTAGCGGCTGAGTGTAGGCTGAGTGCTGAAGGACTCAGTGTAGGACGAGTGTAGGACTGAGTGTAGGACTGAGTTAGGGCTGAGTGTAGGGGAGTGTAGGCTGAGTAGTGTAGGACTGAAGTGTCAGGCTGAGTAAGGGCTGAGTGTAGGACTGAGTGTAGACTGAGTGTAGGACTGAGTGTAGAACGCTGGAGTGTAGGACTTGAGTGTAGGACTGAGTGTAGAGCTGAGTGTAGGGCTGAGTGTAGGGCTGCAGGTGTAGGGACTCAGTGTAGGACTGAGTGCTAGGAGACTAGTGTAGGCTGAGTGTAGGACTGCAGTGTAGGGTGGTGTAGGACTCAGTGTTAGGACTGAGTGTAGGGCTGAGTGTAGGACTGAGTGTAGGACTGAGTGTAGGGCTGAGTGTAGGGCTGAGTGTAGGGCTGAGTGTAGGGCTGAGTGTAGGACTGAGTGTAGGGCTGAGTGTAGCGGCTGAGTGTGAGGACTGAGTGTAGCGGGCCTGAGTGTAGGCGCTGAGTGTAGGGCTGAGTGTAGGGCTGAGTGTAGGACTGAGTGTAGGGCTGAGTGTAGGGCTGAGTGTAGGACTGAATGTAGGCTGAGTGTAGGGGCTGAGTGTAGGGCTGAGTGTAGGGCTGAGGTGTTAGGCGCGAGTGTAGGGCTGAGTGTAGGACTGAGTGTAGACTGAGGTAGGCTGAGTGTAGGACTGAGTGTAGGGCTGAGTGTAGGCTGAGCTGTACGGGGCTGCTGAGTGTAGGGCTGAGTGTAGGCTGAGTGTAGGACTGAGTGTAGGGCGAGTGTAGGACTGAGTGTAGGGCTGAGTGTAGGGCTGAGTGTAGGCTGAGTGTAGGACTGAGTGTAGGGCTGAGTGTAGTTCACTGAGGTAGGCTGAGTGTAGGACTGAGTGTAGGACTGAGTGTAGGGCTGAGTGTAGGGCTGAGTGTAGGGCTGAGTGTAGGACTGAGTGTAGGACTGAGTGTAGGACTGAGTGTAGGGCTGAGTGTAGGACTGAGTGTAGGACTGAGTGTAGGGCTGAGTGTAGGGCTGAGTGTAGGGCTGAGTGTAGGACTGAGTGTAGGGCTGAGTGTAGGACTGAGTGTAGGGCTGAGTGTAGGACTGAGTGTAGGGCTGAGTGTAGGGCTGAGTGTAGGGCTGAGTGTAGGGCTGAGTGTAGGGCTGAGTGTAGGGCTGAGTGTAGGACGAGTGTAGGGCTGAGTGTAGGACTGAGTGTAGGGCTGAGTGTAGGGCTGAGTGTAGGACTGAGTGTAGGGCTGAGTGTAGGGCTGAGTGCTAGGGAGTGTAGGACTTGAGTGTAGGGCTGAGTGTAGGGCTGAGTGTAGGGCTGAGTGTAGGGCTGAGTGTAGGACTGAGTGTAGGGCTGAGTGTAGGACTGAGTGAGTGGAGAGAACCTTGTACCTGACACAGAGAATGACTTATATACAGGGAACCCAAACTCACACAGTAATATCATACGATCAGTCCATGGAATTATATCCTTTGTGTTATAGGCACCTGCTTTTCAGCAATGTTGCAAAGGATTAAGGGGGGGGGTCACTATATATAAATATATAAGGGCGGGGCAGTAATGACAAACAGAGAACAGTACAGGGAAGAGCGGACTAAGCTGATAAAGGGAATGGGCTCAGTTATGGGGAAGGCTGGCCCAGTTGGGATTGGTTACACTGGGGGGGGGGCAGTTAAGGGGGGGTCACTATATATAATTAATAAGGGGGGGGCAGTAATGAAATAGAGAAAGTACAGGGAAGAGCGACTAAGCTGATAAAGGGAATGGGCTCAGTTATGGGGAAAGGGCTGGCCCAGTTGGGATTGGTTACACTGGGGGGGGGGGCAGTTAAGGGGGGGGTCACTATATTAAATATATAAGGGGGGGCAGTAATGAAATAGAGAAAGTACAGGGAAGAGCGGACTAAGCTGATACAGGGGAATGGGCTCAGTTATGGGGAAAGGCTGGCCCAGTTGGGATTGGTTACACTGGAGGGGGGGGCAGTTAAGGGGGGGGTCACTATATATAAATATATAAGGGGGGCAGTAATGAAATAGAGAAAGTACAGGGAAGAGCGACTAAGCTGATAAAGGGAATGGGCTCAGTTATGGGGAAAGGCTGGCCCAGTTGGGATTGGTTACACTGGGGGGGGGGGGGGCAGTTAAGGGGGAGGGTCACCTATATATAAATATATAAGGGGGGGCAGTAATGAAATAGAGAAAGTACAGGGAAGAGCGACTAAGCTGATAAAGGGAATGGGCTCAGTTATGGGGAAAGGCTGGCCCAGTTGGGATTGGTTACACTGGGGGGAAGGGGGGGCAGTTAAGGGGGGGTCACTATATATAAATATATAAGGGGGGGCAGTAATGAAATAGAGAAAGTACAGGGAAGAGCGACTAAGCTGATAAAGGGAAGGGCTCAGTTATGGGGAAAGGCTGGCCCAGTTGGGATTGGTTACACTGGGGGGGGGGGCAGTTAAGGGGAGGGTCACTATATATAAATATATAAGGGGGGGGGCAGTAATGAAATAGAGAAAGTACAGGGAAGAGCGACTTAGCTGATAAAGGGAATGGGCTCAGTTATGGGGAAAGGCTGGCCCAGTTGGGATTGGTTACACTGGGGAAGGGGCAGTTAAGGGGGGGGTCACTATATATAAATATATAAGGGGGGGGGCAGTAATGAAATAGAGAAAGTACAGGGAAGAGCGACTTAGGCTGATAAAGGGAATGGGCTCAGTTATGGGGAAAGGCTGGCCAGTTGGGATGGTTACACTGGGGGGGGGGCAGTTAAGGGGGAGGGTCACTATATATAAATATATAAGGGGGGGGGCAGTAATGAAATAGAGAAAGTACAGGGAAGAGCGACTAAGCTGATAAAGGAATGGGCTCAGTTATGGGGAAAGGCTGGCCCAGTTGGGATTGGTTACACTGGGGAAGGGCAGTTAAGGGGGGGTCACTATATATAAATATATAAGGGGGGGCAGTAATGAAATCAGAGAAAGTACAGGGAAGAGCGACTAAGCTGAATAAAGGGAATGGGCTCAGTTATGGGGAAAGGCTGGCCCAGTTGGGATTGGTTACACTGGGGGGGGGGGCAGTTAAGGGGGGGTCACTATATATAAATATATAAGGGGGGGCAGTAATGAAATAGAGAAAGTACAGGGAAGAGCGACTAAGCTGATAAAGGGAATGGGCTCAGTTATGGGGAAAGGGTTGGTATCTGGTAAAGAATAGGAGCAAATTGCTTTTAAATCCCCCCCCAAAATAGAACTTACCCAAAGACTGAAGGCAAAACACTCGCAGCCAATGAGGTGAGAGGTTAAGTAACACAAAGGGGGGCAATGGGGCAGAATGTAATTATCTAAACCAATCACTGTGCTGTTATTTCCATTCAATTAAATATTCCAGGATTTCTCTTATTTTCCTGTAAAGCAACAAACACAGGAATTACCGGCAGAACTGACACTCACAGAGCAACGAGGCAGTAAAAATAACCAGCGAATGTGCCCTTTATTCCTCTATTGCAAACCGATATTATCTCTGCACTGCTGCCTCTGACTCCGGAAACTATCCAGCAGCAATTCATTAATTAGCTCCGGCGTCTGCTACATTGTTTTGTGAGTCAGAACCAGCAGTGCAGGGAAGGGAAAGGGACAGACACAGTGACAGTTACACATAACTATAAACCCAGTGAGAATGAGGGATGAATGGATATTGGGGAGTTGTATCAGGAGTCAGAACCAGCAGTGCAGGGAAGGGAAAGGGACAGACACAGTGACAGTTACACATAACTATAAACCCAGTGAGAATGAGGAATGAATGGATATTGGGGAGTTGTATCAGGAGTCAGAACCGAGCAGTGCAGGGAAGGGAAAAGGGACAGACACAGTGACAGTTACACATAACTATAAACCCAGTGAGAAATGAGGAATGAATGGATATTGGGGAGTTGTATCAGGAGTCAGAACCAGCAGTGCAGGGAAGGGAAAGGGACAGATACAGTGACAGTTACACATAACTATAAACCCAGTGAGAATGAGGGATGAATGGATATTGGGGAGTTGTATCAGGAGTCAGAACCAGCAGTGCAGGGAAGGGAAAGGGACAGACACAGTGACAGTTACACATAACTATAAACCCAGTGAGAATGAGGGATGAATGGGTATTGGGGAGTTGTATCAGGAGTCAGAACCAGCAGTGCAGGGAAGGGAAAGGGACAGACACAGTGACAGTTACACATAACTATAACCCAGTGAGAATGAGGGATGAATGGATATTGGGGAGTTGTATCAGGAGTCAGAACCAGCAGTGCAGGGAAGGGAAAGGGACAGACACAGTGACAGTTACACATAACTATAAACCCAGTGAGAATGAGGGATGAATGGATATTGGGGAGTTGTATCAGGAGTCAGAACCAGCAGTGCAGGGAAGGGAAAGGGACAGACACAGTGACAGTTACACATAACTATAAACCCAGTGAGAATGAGGGATGAATGGATATTGGGGAGTTGTATCAGGAGTCAGAACCAGCAGTGGCAGGGAAGGGAAAGGGACAGACACAGTGACAGTTACACATAACTATAAACCCAGTGAGAATGAGGGATGAATGGATATTGGGGAGTTGTATCAGGAGTCAGAACCAGCAGTGCAGGGAAGGGAAAGGGACAGACACAGTGACAGTTACACATAACTATAAACCCAGTGAGAATGAGGGATGAATGGATATTGGGGAGTTGTATCAGGAGTTCAGAACCAGCAGTGCAGGGAAGGGAAAGGGACAGACACAGTGACAGTTACACATAACTATAAACCCAGTGAGAATGAGGAATGAATGGGTATTGGGGAGTTGTATCAGGAGTCAGAACCAGCAGTGCAGGGAAGGGAAAGGGACAGTGACAGTTACACATAACTATAAACCCAGTGAGAATGAGGGATGAATGGATATTGGGGAGTTGTATCAGGAGTCAGAACCAGCAGTGCAGGGAAGGGAAAGGGACAGACACAGTGACAGTTACACATAACTATAAACCCAGAAAGAGTTAACACAGTAAGGGGGCGGATCCCGGGGGCAGGTAACCCTGTCAGTGCCAGGCTGGGAAGGGGGCAGATCATTATATATAAGTGAGGATAAAGGGTAAGTAAGACGCAGATTTCTCTCCCAGCTGCGAGTATTTTCACCATGAAGTTTCCCTAAACTGACACTGTGAGTGAATGAAGTTAGTGGTTGGGGAGGGGGGGGGGGCGTGGGTAGCACCTATAGCCCCCCCCCCCCCCGGAGCTTACACCACACCCCCTACACCCCAAGAGACTTAACCCTTTTGTATCTGGGTCAGGACACAAATGATCCAATTTCATTATTAATCCCAAACGCAGATGATTTCAGCCTCGGGCGGAATATCTAGATGATTCCGTGAGTCTCCCTGGCACCTTACAGCCCTCAGGCCCTGGGCACGGCGCCCTCTGTACCTGGCAGGCCCATTGCGGAACATTCCATTACTTTCTACTACAACTTCCGACACCAGTTCTACCAGGATCTGCACATAAAACTCCCAGGCACCCACCTTACTGGGCTCGGTCACTTTTGGGTTAACTTAGTATGATGTAGAGAGCGATATTCTGAGACAAATTGCAATTGGTCTTCATTATTAGTAGTTTTTGAATTATTTTACTTTTTGTCCCACAGCTCTCGAGCTTGGAATTTCAGCAGTTACCTGGTTGCTAGGGTCCACTTTACCTTAGTAACGAGAATGGGGTTTGAATGAGAGACAGGTATATGAATAGGGGAGGGGCTGAATAGAAAGATAAGGAGTAAAAAGTAACAATAACAATAAAACTGGAGCCTCACAGAGCAATAGGGTTTGGTTGCTAGGGTCCATGTTACCTTAGTAACCAAGAAGTGGTTTGAACGAGAGACTGATATATCAATAGGGGAGGGGCTGAATAGAAAGACAAGGAATAAAAAGTAACAATAACAATAAAACTGGAGCCTCACAGAGCAATAGGGTTTGGCTGCCGGGGTCAGTGACCCCCATTTGAAAGCTGCAAAGAGTCAGAAGTAAAGGGCAAATAATTCAAAAACTATACAAAATAAATAATGAAGACCAATTGAAAAGTTGCTTAGAATTGGCCGTTGTATGACATATTAAAGGTTAAGTTAGTGGTGAACCTTCCCCTTTAATGGAAAAATTAAACGACACTAACCCCCCAATAAGGGGGAATTTCTCCGTGGTACAAATCCAGCCATAAGGGTCTATGAACCCAACAGCTACAGGAAAATGTCTCCCCGATTGTAACCCCTGGATATACTATTATTGTGCCCGCAGGGAGCCCCCCCATATCGGGTGGAACTGCCCCTTATGGGCAAAAGTGAACTTGGGGTCGATTCCCCCAACCATTCCCAAATCATTACTGTTATTTCTCCTTTGATTTATACTATTGGCCAATTAATTGCCCGTAGGTGGAAATTCCAACTTCCCACTGGGGGGCAAATAAAATCTAAAGCGTATCCCCCCCTTTGCCCCCCATATTTCTCTGTTGTGTTGCATTAAAATGACAAAAACATTGAATGAAAAGCCAATAAAAGCTGAAGGGAAGAAGTGGTGGGATTGTGGGACGAGGGGCTTTAATGTCGGAAGGTTCATTGCTAATAACTCAGAGATATTGATGGCCACGCCCACTGGGGGGCAAATAGTGGCCCCGCCTTGCAGGGCCCAGTAACGTTCTGATTGGCTGCTGAAGGACCTGAGATCACTTCTATTTACTGTTTCATCAAACCCTCTGGGACATGAGTTTGGGCCGGGATGGTACCGACCTGTTTATGGAACCCAAATCCTAATGCCGTTTATGTGCCGGACATCGGGCACCAAACCATTCCAACTTATTCTGAGACAGACAATTCCCTTCTATAAATGCCCCAAACCAGGGTGCAAATAGCTCAAATACTGACGTGCCGCGTTCCCTTCTAATTAGCACTGTCAGTTAATTGGATCCAATTATTTCAGCTAATGAACGCCATGACTTCTCATTACAGCGGAACCAGAACACACCGGTTCCACCCAGGTCACAGTCTCCCCTCCATTTGTACTGAGCCGTATGGAGATTCTGATACCACAAACATGCCCAGAATGCCCAGAATGCCAGGGGTAATGCCAGGGGTAATGCTGGGGCTAATACGTGGGTAATGACGTCTGTAATGCCATGGGTAATGCCGGGGCTAACACATGGGTAATGCCGGGGCTAACACATGGGTAATGCCGGGGCTAACACATGGGTAATGCTGGGGATAATGCCGGGGGTAATGCCATGGATAATGCCGGGGATAATGCCGGGGGTAATACCAGGGGTAATGCCATGGGTAATGCCGGGGATAATGCCGGGGGTAATACCAGGGGTAATGCCATGGGGTAATGCCTGGGATAATGCTGGGGGTAATGCTGGGGATAATGCCGGGGGTAATACCAGGGGTAATGCTGGGGGTAATGCTGGGGATAATGCCGGGGGTAATGCCATGGATAATGCCGGGGATAATGCCGGGGGTAATACCAGGGGTAATGCCATGGGTAATGCTGGGGATAATGCTGGGGGTAATGCTGGGGATAATGCCGGGGGTAATACCAGGGGTAATGCCGGGGTTAATGCTGAGGATAATGCCGGGGGTAATACCAGGGTTAATGCCAGGGGTAATGCAATGGCAGGATTGAGTTCCTGGGAGGGTCAGGGTTCTGGTTTACTGATAACAAGGGTCTGTCTCAACTAACTTTAGAGCGTTAGGGTCGGTATAGGCTGGATATTGTGATTAGAGCGTTAGGGTCGGTATAGGCTGGATATTGTGATTAGAGCGTTAGGGTCGGTATAGGTTGATATTGGGATTAGAGCGTTAGGGTCGGTATAGGGGATATTGCTGATTAGAGCGTTAGGGTCGGTATAGGCTGGATATTGGGATTAGAGCGTTAGGGTCGGTATAGGCTGGATATTGGTGATTAGAGCGTTAGGGTCGGTATAGGCTGGATTGTTGATTAGAGCGTTAGGGTCGGTATAGGCTGGATATTGGGATTAGAGCGTTAGGGTCGGTATAGGCTGGATATTGTGATTAGAGCGTTAGGGTCGGTATAGGCTGGATATTGGGATTAGAGCGTTAGGGTCGGTATAGGCTGGATATTGGGATTAGAGCGTTAGGGTCGGTATAGGCTGGATATATTAGAGCGTTAGGGTCGGTATAGTTGATATTGGGATGAGCGTTAGGGTCGGTATAGGCTGGATATTGTGATTAGAGCGTTAGGGTCGGTATAGGCTGGATATTGGGATTAGAGCGTTAGGGTCGGTATAGGCTGGATATTGGGATTAGAGCGTTAGGGTCGGTATAGGCTGATATTGGGATTAGAGCGTTAGGGTCGGTATAGGCTTGATATTGGGATTAGAGCGTTAGGGTCGGTATAGACTGGATATTGGGATTAGAGCGTTAGGGTCGGTATAGGCTGGATATTGGGATTAGAGCGTTAGGGTCGGTATAGGCTGGATATTGGGATTAGAGCGTTAGGGTCGGTATAGGCTGGATATTGGGATTAGAGCGTTAGGGTCGGTATAAGCTGGATATTGGGATTAGAGCGTTAGGGTCGGTATAGGCTGGATATTGGGATTAGAGCGTTAGGGTCGGTATAGACTGGATATTGGGATTAGAGCGTTAGGGTCGGTATAAACTGGATATTGGGATTAGAGCGTTAGGGTCGGTATAAACTGGATATTGGGATTAGAGCGTTAGGGTCGGTATAAACTGGATATTGGGATTAGAGCGTTAGGGTCGGTATAGACTGGATATTGGGATTAGAGCGTTAGGGTCGGTATAAACTGGATATTGGGATTAGAGCGTTTTTTTTAGGGGTGCGTCGGTATAGTAACTGGATATTGGGATGTAGATTGCGTTAGGGTCGTTATCAACTGGATATTGGGATTAGAGCGTTAGGGTCGGTTATAAAGCTGGATATTGGGGAATAGACGCGTTAGGGTCCGCGTATAAACTGCGATTATTGGGATAGAGCGTTAGGGTCGGTAATAGGCTGGATAGTTGGGGATTAGCAGGCGTTAGGGGCCGGTACAGGCTTGATATTGGGATTACGAGTGTTAGGGTCCGCGTACCCCAGACTGGATATGTGGGATTAGAGCGTTAGCGCGTCGGTTAGGCTGGATATTGGGATTAGAGCGTTAGGGTCGGTACAGACTGGATATTGGGATTAGAGCGTTAGGGTCGGTATAGGCTGGATATTGGGATTAGAGCGTTAGGGTCGGTACAGGCTTGATATTGGGATTAGAGTGTTAGAGGCATTTCCTTGGTTCAAGAATGACATTGCCAACGCTCTATGTTGGGTGCAGTTCCACTAACTCTGTATTGCAGATACCCAAGCTCCTTGCAGTGTTTGGGGGGGCTCATCTCCCCATGTCACATTATAAGGGATGCCCTGACTCTGGGCAAGATGGCCGAAATGGTCAATGCAAGAAATGTACAAGGAACCTGGGGGGATGAGGACCTGATTGTATGGCATATTCTAGAGTTTTCTCAAGCTAAATGAGTAGAACAGAATGTTTTCTTATGGGGGGGGGGTCTCACAACGTCCTTTTTACAGATAGAAATTTAAAGGCTTTCAGTCAGGAAGTTGTTTGGTACCAAAAACCCAATTGTTCTTTTACTATAAGCTCCATTCATTCAATCGGGCCTGGAATTGGCTAGTCAGCATATGAGGCCTTCCTTATAGGGGTAAGTGAGGGGGTATCAGCAAGTGATAGCCAGGCTTGGTGGGACCCATATTGTGGGGGTTCAGGGCAAATGAACATGGTGGGCAAAGCCGGGATTATTTCGATTAGGAACCTGTGCCCTTTGGGGGCCATTTCAGCATATCGAGCCATTCACCCCAATAGTCCAGTTATGATTTCCATCCATGCAGATGGTTTCATGGCCAAGTACTGAGCGGGGCCCTAGTTACAGCCAGTTTGTCCCCTGGGGACAAAACTCTATGACTTGTATATTCACTCCAGTTTAGCAGAATAGTCTATGCCCATTGTTCTTACAGAGGAACAACTCCTGGGCGGGCACGTAGGGCAAATATTTGTGTTGGGGCAGAGAGGAGGGCTGATAACCACCCTTAAAGACATTAAGCCATTTAGATCATACAGGGCCTGAATGGGAGGAAATCTACCTCTCCCCGTGCGGCTTCCAAGATGGTGGCGCCCATAGGTGCCGTGTGGTTGCTCAGCAATGGAATGCCCCAACACATGACTTTATCACATCGTGGCTTGATACCAATGTCAAAGTAACAAGATGCTGAGGACCTGGGTTCAATGCCTGATTATAGGACAGTTCCTGGGTGCACTCTTAGTTGCCTTTACTGTCTCCCGGTTCCTGACTTCTCAATTGCTGCCTTACCTTTTGCTTGGGTTTGACTAAAACCTTCCTCCTAGGTCCTGACTTCAACCCCAGTAAGGGCCGTACAGCCCTTGACAATATAATCAGATCATGGAAAGCACCCTCTGATTTGGAAAAGACTCTGCACAACATGGAGACTCACATGGAGGCTTATGAAGCTCACATAGGGCAAGTCCTGGAGGGCCTACTCTCTCCAATGCCTACTACTCCTTTGGTGTAGGGAGGTTCCCCTGCCACAACAGTTTCTCCACCTCCCACCGCAACAGCCAAGGAACCCCACCTTCTGCCCACTCCTTGCTACAACAGGGATCCTCAGGCCTGTAGGGGCTTTGTGAACCAGTGTCTTATACAATTCGCAACCCCCTCACTGGGCTTCCAAGCATGTTGGGATATATCATCTCCATGTTGGAGGGCACAGCGCTGGGATGGACATCTGCTTTCTGGGAAAATAATTTTCCCTTAATTAACAATGCCAAAGCCTTTCTTCAGACCCTGCAGTCTTTCATGGACTCGGCCTTTGCCAGACAACTGGACATACCCCTTTTTCCCATGTCTACCCCTTTATGGGTTTTGGCAATTGATGATAGACCTTTGACATTGGAAATAATCTCCTAAATGATGGGGGAAATACCTCTGACAGTGGGGGTTTCGCACATAGAGACACTGTCCTTCCTCATTTTAAATTGCCTTTAAACCCTCAGTGGTCCTCGCGTTACCTTGGCTCCTCCTGCATAATCCTACCATTGACCAGTCCACCAATCAAATTTCTCACTGGAGTTCCTATTGTCTCAAGGATTGTCTTCCACCTTTATTCACCAGTTACCAATTGCCTCTGTTGATCTTCAGGGCCTACCTTCTGCATATAAAGACTTTTCTGATGTTTTCTGTAAGAAGTCTAACAAAACTCTTCCTCCTCATCACCCTCTTGATTGTCCCATTGACCTTCCTCCAGGAACAGTGCCCCACCTTGAGGCCATACCTATCTTCTATCTCCTTCTGAAACCCCAAACAATGAAGGAGTACATAAAGGATAACCTCCACCATGGGTTCATTCAACCTTCCACTTCTCCTGCCAGGGCTGGATTCTTCTTTGTGGAGAAGAAGGATGGAGGTCTTCATCCCTGCATAGATTATAGTGGTCTGAACAACATAACTCTAAAACATCATTACCCCTAACCCCACTTCTCCAAATTATCTGAGCAAAAGGAGCTAAAGACTTTAGTAAACTAGATCCCTTGTGGTACAGTTCTACTCTTCCGCAGAAATACAATATTGGCAACAGAGTTACTCGCTGTCACGTTGGCCTTAGCAGAGTGGGACATCTCCTGGAAGACACATCACAGCTGTCACTATACTGACCATAAGAACCTGGAGTAAGTTTAGGCTCCCAAGAGATTGGATCCTTGGCCGGCTCCATGGGCTCTTCTCTACATGCTTTAGTTTTATTATCACTTACTGGCCAGGTTCCAAGAATAGAAAGATGGACACTCTGTAGGAAAATGATGTTCTTTAGGCTATTTCTTCCTGAATTCCCCTTTATATAGAAGATTATGCCTTTTAAAAGAAAAGAGTATTTATTCAAAAACAAAATGCAAAGTTCCCTTTATGATAATAAAGTTAATCCTCATTATTTTTCTCTTTCTGAAGTTATGAACTTTATGCCTACGGCCATACCACCCTGAAAGCGCCCGATCTCGTCTGATCTCGGAAGCTAAGCAGGGACGGGCTTGGTTAGTACCTGGATGGGAGACCGCCTGGGAATACCAGGTGTTGTAGGCTTTTGCATTTTGTCAGGGCCCTTTTGGCTTTAGCTTGCCACCTTTTTGACTCTTTTTCACCCCCTCTCCCTGTACCCATTCCCCATCTCTGATACCCAGTTATACCCACATCTCCCTGTACCCATTCCCCATCTCTGATACCCAGTTATACCCGCCTCTCCCTGTACCCATTCCCCATCTCTGATACCCAGTTATACCCACATCTCCCTGTACCCATTCCCCATCTCTGATACCCAGTTATACCCACATCTCCCTGTACCCATTCCCCATCCTTGATACCCAGTTATACCCACATCTCCCTGTACCCATTCCCCATCCCTGATACCCAGTTATACCCACATCTCCCTGTACCCATTCCCCATCTCTGATACCTAGTTATACCCACCTCTCCCTGTACCCATTCCCCATCCCTGATACCCAGTTATACCCCCCTCTCCCTGTACCCATTCCCCATCTCTGATACCCAGTTATACCCACATCTCCCTGTACCCATTCCCCATCTCTGATACCCAGTTATACCCACATCTCCCTGTACCCATTCCCCATCTCTGATACCCAGTTATACCCACATCTCCCTGTACCCATTCCCCATCTCTGATACCCAGTTATACCCACCTCTCCCTGTACCCATTCCCCATCTCTGATACCCAGTTATACCCGCCTCTCCCTGTACCCATTCCCCATCTCTGATACCCAGTTATACCCACATCTCCCTGTACCCATTCCCCATCTCTGATACCCAGTTATACCCACATCTCCCTGTACCCATTCCCCATCTCTGATACCCAGTTATACCCACCTCTCCCTGTACCTATTCCCCTATCTCTGATACCCAGTTATACCCACCTCTCCCTGTACCCATTTCCCATCTCTGATACCCAGTTATACCCGCCTCTCCCTGTACCCATTCCCCATCTCTGATACCCAGTTATACCCACATCTCCCTGTACCCATTCCCCATCTCTGATACCCAGTTAAACCCGCCTCTCCCTGTACCCATTCCCCATCTCTGATACCCAGTTATACCCGCCTCTCCCTGTACCCACCCCCCCATCACTGATACCCAGTTATACCACATCTCCCTGTACCCATTTCCCCATCTCTGATACCCAGTTATACCCACCTCTCCCTGTACCCATTCCCCATCCTTATACCCAGTTATACCCACATCTCCCTGTACCCATTCCCCATCTCTGATACCCAGTTATACCCACCTCTTCCTGTACCCATTCCCCATCTCTGATACCCAGTTATACCCATCTCCCTGTACCCATTCCCATCTCTGATACCCAGTTATACCCACCTCTCCCTGTACCCATTCCCCATCTCTGATACCCAGTTATACCCACCTCTCCCTGTACCCATTCCCATCTCTGATACCCCAGTTATAACGCCGGCCTCTCCCTGTACCCATTCCCCATCTCTGATACCCAGTTATACCCACATCTCCCTGTACCCATTCCCATGCCTGATACCCAGTTATACCCGCCTCTCCTGTACCCATTCCCCATCTCTGATACCCAGTTATACCCACATCTCCCTGTACCCATTCCCCCATCTCTGATACCCAGTTATACCCGCCTCTCCCTGTACCCATTCCCCATCTCTGATACCCAGTTATACCCGCCTCTCCCTGTACCCATTCCCCATCTCTGATACCCAGTTATACCCGCCTCTCCCTGTACCCATTCCCCATCTCTGATACCCAGTTATACCCGCCTCTCCCTGTACCCATTCCCCATCTCTGATACCCAGTTATACCCGCCTCTCCCTGTACCCATTCCCCATCTCTGATACCCAGTTATACCCACCTCTCCCTGTACCCACTCCCCATCTCTGATACCCAGTTTACCCGCCTCTCCCTGTACCCATTCCCACATCTCTGATACCCAGTTATACCCGCCTCTCCCTGTACCCATTCCCCATCTCTGATACCCAGTTATACCCACATCTCCCTGTACCCACCCCCCCATCACTGATACCCAGTTATACCCACATCTCCCTGTACCCATTCCCCATCTCTGATACCCAGTTATACCCACATCTCCCTGTACCCATTCCCCATCTCTGATACCCAGTTATACCCACATCTCCCTGTACCCATTCCCCATCTCTGATACCCAGTTATACCCCACATCTCCCTGTACCCATTCCCCATCCCTGATACCCAGTTATACCCGCCTCTCCCTGTACCCATTCCCCATCCTTTGATACCCCAGTTATACCCCACATCTCCCTGTACCCATTCCCCATCCCTGATACTCAGTTATACCCACATCTCCCTGTACACATTCCCCATCTCTGATACCCAGTTATACCCACCTCTCCCTGTACCCATTCCCCATCTCTGATACCCAGTTATACCCACATCTCCCTGTACCCATTCCCCATCTCTGATACCCAGTTATACCCACCTCTCCCTGTACCCATTCCCCATCCCTGATACCCAGTTATACCCACATCTCCCTGTACCCATTCCCCATCTCTGATACCCAGTTATACCCACCTCTCCCTGTACCCATTCCCCATCCCTTATACCCAGTTATACCCACATCTCCCTGTACCCATTCCCCATCTCTGATACCCAGTTATACCCACATCTCCCTGTACCCATTCCCCATCTCTGATACCCAGTTATACCCACCTCTTCCTGTACCCATTCCCCATCTCTGATACCCAGTTATACCCACATCTCCCTTACCCATTCCCCATCTCTGATACCCAGTTATACCACCTCTGCCTGTACCCATCCCCATCCCTGATACCCAGTTATACCCACCTCTCCCTGTACCCATTCCCCATCTCTGATACCCAGTTATACCCACCTCTCCCTGTACCCATTCCCCATCTCTGATACCCAGTTATACCCGCCTCTCCCTGTACCCATTCCCCATCTCTGATACCCAGTTATACCCACATCTCCCTGTACCCATTCCCCATCCCTGATACCCAGTTATACCCGCCTCTCCCTGTACCCATTCCCCATCTCTGATACCCAGTTATACCCGCCTCTCCCTGTACCCATTCCCATCCCTGATACCCAGTTATACCCGCCTCTCCTGTACCCATTCCCCATCCCTGATACCCAGTTATACCCGCCTCTCCCTGTACCCATTCCCCATCTCTGATACCCAGTTATACCCGCCTCTCGCTGTACCCATTCCCCATCTCTGATACCCAGTTATACCCGCCTCTCCCTGTACCCATTCCCCATCTCTGATACCCAGTTATACCCGCCTCTCGCTGTACCCATTCCCCATCTCTGATACCGCAGTTTATACCCGCCTCTCCCTGTACCCATTCCCCATCTCTGATACCCAGTTATACCCGCCTCTCGCTGTACCCATTCCCCATCTCTGATACCCAGTTATACCCGCCTCTCGCTGTACCCATTCCCCATCTCTGATACCCAGTTATACCCGCCTCTCCCTGTACCCATTCCCCATCTCTGATACCCAGTTATACCCGCCTCTCGCTGTACCCATTCCCCATCTCTGATACCCAGTTATACCCGCCTCTCGCTGTACCCAAGAGAGAAGGAAATGGAAACTGCCCCAATTAATGCCGAACACAACAGTAGGCTCCTTCGCAATCTAATCCTGATGATATAACAATTTATTTTTGTATCTAATTATCGGCTGCTTTGGAGTGAAATTGTTATTTATGGGGAGAATTTATCCAGTGAAATTTGACGGCAGAAGGAAGAATAATAATTACACAATGCTCTGCCTCGTTATATAAGGGGAAGGTATTTGAATTGATTGGCATTAGGTATTGACCAATGCTGTGGGTGTGTTCCATTATATTAACTGCGGTTATAAATAACATTGTTGACTTCTCTGCAGACTTGATACTCATTGGATCCTCCCCTTGCTCCATTCTATTGGACTGGGTGGAACCATTGAGGTAAATACGGTTCTGACTCCTTCATAGTGTTACCTAAAGGTTCTGATTCTTTATCCCTCTGGTTTCTGCAGATGTCACTTTTATTATCAGTCAGGGTAAGGAAAACTGTATGTGAGCATGAGTGTGAGCATGAGTGTGAGCATGAGTGTGAGTGTCAGATTGTTGGAGTAAGTCAGTGGTAACTGGGGGTCACACAGTAGAACAGAGCCCCCACAAATCCAATACTGGAAGTTTCCATGTACCCGAGAGATGACCTGGGAATATATAGTAAGAAATAAACTATTCCCACGTTCCTGTTGCCTCCGGCCATTACTCACGTTGTGTCCACGTTGAGAAGTAAAAGAGTGAGAAAGAAAGAGAGAGAGAATGGAACGAGTCCCCAGTGACCCCCTCAATTGCCTCTCAAACCCCCAATGAGCAGAGGGAGCTGAATGGCCGCCCCTGTCCCTGACCCAATTGGAACCCTTCAAACCTCTCCCCCATTCTCTGCCTGAAGACATGTCGGCCTCTAATTAAGTTCCACTACAATCTGCCCCTTTGTCTCCTGGTTCTCACCCCTGTGCTCCATAGAGCCCTGTAATTGGTGATTATCCTGATACACTGGCAATGCCCAACCTGCCCCCTCTGCCCAGCGTTTCTCTTTCCACATTTCTCAGACTCCCTCTTATTTACCATATAAACACTGAATAATTCTCAGCAATTAGGGTTTATATAAATATGTGGCCATTTATACTATTGAAAGGATAGAGAAGTTCTCCTGTACTGAGAGTTGTAGGGAGTCACAGAAGCACAGGGGCTATTCTTCCACTACTGAGCCCTGGTATTGCCCCATGTAGAATATACTGGGCAGCTTTGGTCTCCAGTTATCAAATGGGGTATTATTGTATTAGAGAGGGTCAAGAGAAGGGCAACTAAGCTGGTAAAGGGAATGGGCTCAGTTATGGGGAAAGGCTGGCCCAGTTGGGATTGGTTACACTGGGGGGGGGGGTCACTATATATAAATATATAAGGGGGGGCAGTAATGAAATAGAGAAAGTACAGGGAAGAGCGACTAAGCTGGTAAAGGGAATGGGCTCAGTTATGGGGAAAGGCTGGCCCAGTTGGGATTGGTTACACTGGGGAAGGGGCAGTTAAGGGGGGGGGGTCACTATATATAAATATATAAGGGGGGGCAGTAATGAAATAGAGAAAGTACAGGGAAGAGCGACTAAGCTGATAAAGGGAATGGGCTCAGTTATGGGAAAGGCTGGCCCAGTTGGGATTGGTTACACTGGGGGGGGGGGGGCAGTTAAGGTGGGGGTCACTATATATAAATATATAAGGGGGGGCAGTAATGAAATAGAGAAAGTACAGGGAAGGGCGACTAAGCTGATAAAGGGAATGGGCTCAGTTATGGGGAAAGGCTGGCCCAGTTGGGATTGGTTACACTGGGGGGGGGCAGTTAAGGGGGGGTCACTATATATAAATATATAAGGGGGGGCAGTAATGAAATAGAGAAAGTACAGGGAAGAGCGACTAAGCTGATAAAGGGAATGGGCTCAGTTATGGGGAAAGGCTGGCCCAGTTGGGAATTGGTTACACTGGGGGGGGGCAGTTAAGGGGGGGTCACTATATATAAATATATATGGGGGGGGGCAGTAATGAAATAGAGAAAGTACAGGGAAGAGCGACTAAGCTGATAAAGGGAATGGGCTCAGTTATGGGGAAAGGCTGGGCCCAGTTGGGATTGGTTACACTGGGGGGGGGGGGCAGTTAAGGGGGGGGTCACTATATATAAATTATATAAGGGGGGGGCAGTAATGAAATAGAGAAAAGTACAGGGAAGAGCGACTAAAGCTGATAAAGGGAATGGGCTCAGTTATGGGGAAAGGCTGGCCCAGTTGGGATTGGTTACACTGGGGGGGGGGGGGCAGTTAAGGGGGGGGGTCACTATATATAAATATATAAGGGGGGGGCAGTAATGAAATAGAGAAAGTACAGGGAAGAGCGACTAAGCTGATAAAGGGAATGGGCTCAGTTATGGGGAAAGGCTGGCCCAGTTGGGATTGGTTACACTGGGGGGGGGGGGGCAGTTAAGGGGGGGGTCACTATATATAAATATATAAGGGGGGGCAGTAATGAAATAGAGAAAGTACAGGGAAGAGCGACTAAGCTGATAAAGGGAATGGGCTCAGTTATGGGGAAAGGCTGGCCCAGTTTGGGATTGGTTACACTGGGGGGGGGGGCAGTTAAGGGGGGGGTCACTATATATAAATATATAAGGGGGGGCAGTAATGAAATAGAGAAAGTACAGGGAAGAGCGACTAAGCTGATAAAGGGAATGGGCTCAGTTATGGGGAAAGGCTGGCCCAGTTGGGATTGGTTACACTGGGGGGGGCAGTTAAGGGGGGGTCACTATATATAAATATATAAGGGGGGGGTAGTTACTTCTGTATTAAGGCCACAAATTGCTCAGCAGCCTGTCAGTGAGGGCAATGAGTTTGCCCAGAGAGCTGCCAAGCCAGTACCAATCTGAATAAACATCACCCACTCCCTTCCCTGGATGGTGTTCAAGAGCCATTAATCTTCCTTAGCTGGGGAAGAGTTGGCAGCTGCCTGCTGTGGGGCATTCTGGTTCTGGTTTCATGGAGAACAGCCCCACTGGGGTAGAAAGAAAGGAATATAGAAGAAGGATTTGCCCCAGAGTGTGAGGGTAGGGCAGTATGGCCGGGGTCTCCCAATAAACAAACTCTTCCCCCTGGAGCTCAACGCATTTCCGGTTTCCAATTGTCCATCAGGATCATCTCCAGCTTGTGGTGGGACTTCCACTGGAATTATGGGGAAAATCCTGCAATGTGGGTCAAAAACCTTGTGTCCAGAACTGCAGTCATGAATGACCCCTGCAATGCCCTCCCGGGGCTGATCCCCAGTTGGTACTGGGTGCCAAATGTTCTCTCTATCTGGTTCTTCTCCAGTTCTGTGGGATCTGCACAGAAAATGCCTCAAAAAAGGTTCTGATGGGACACCGGTTGCTTAATTACGATCCCCTGTTGCACCAGTACCCATCAGCCTTATTGCCCTCTGCTGGGGTCAGTACAATTACTGCCATATTGCTCCATGTTGTTCCAGGTATACAACCAATATCTGCTCCAAGGTCTGCTTAATGCAGGTATTAGGTAAGGGGGGCAAATGGGGGCATCTAGTGATGCATGGGGCACAGTATATAAATGGCACGATGCCAGTCCTGTCCTTAATGTCTTCCTTGAGGCAAATGTTAAGGACTGGGCCCATTATGGGCAGCTCCATAATGATGTGTGGGTTGGGATGAGGGACACATTGCCACCTCTTGAATTGGCTGGGGGCAGGCTGGGTGACGTCGGGGGTGGGGCTGGTTATGTTATGGTTGGCACCGCACTATTCATTTTGTAAATCTGGACAGTTTTCAGCCAAACAGACCATACACAAACTGTGCTGTTCGGGTGAAAACCAAAAAGCCTGTTTTTTTTAGGTGGCAACCCTAGTGGTAGGGGGTTGTTTATTCCCACAAAATGGCGTCATGCCCTGTATATGGGTTCCAGCCCCCTGGTACAGGTGTTCTGGGAACCTCCCCTAGATAGTGTCAAAGGCTGGAATGGGGTCATGAACTTACTGTTCAACCCCCTTTGTAGCGCAGGGTGGGTGTGTGCCCAGAGCCTGGGTCAGAGTAGGCCCCAGTAAGGAGTGGCCCCTGGGGTACATGAATGAGGATTGCCATGGTTTGTGAATGGTTTTTTAACATTTGTATGTGGAATATATACTTTTTTCATTTGTATGTATTATTTGCCCCAGGGGGCTGCCCCCTATTGGTGGGTTTGAGATTGCGTTGGGTGAATGATGGTTGTTGTTCAGCATTTTGGTGTTGGTGATAATCAGGTTCCTTCCCAAGTACAAACCCATTGCCCATCCTGAGTGTGGTAGGTGTATACCCCAGCCTGGGGTAATAGCCAAGTCCAATTCTGCCCCATAACCATTTTCCTACACGAGGGATCCCAATATTCCATGTTGTCTCTCAGTGATGAGTTTGTTTATAATGGATTCCCCTTGGGAGGGCATCTTTATCCCATAACGGTGTTTCATGTTCCATACATGATCCCTAATGCCCCATGTCTGCCCCGTGCCACTGACCCTGAAGAACAGGAATCCATAAATGTACGAAATGGGGGTGTCTCTTTGCCCATTAGGTGGGCTTTTCCCATAGCCTTAATGATTAGTTGTAACTTACCCCAACTTACCCTCATAGGAAGAATCCCATTACCTATAAGATTGCCTTTCCCTAGAGGGTCTCCCTGACTATGTGGTGGTCCATAGCTGTGAGGATTCCACTTTAGGGGGGAATAGGGGCAGGTAGTGCTCAGTTAGGGTGAGATTTGGAGAAGATGCTGACTTGTTGCCCTAGGTGTTCTTAGCACTATGGCTGTATGACTGATATACATGCGGGGGGTGGGGGCACCTTGGGGGCTGCACTCCCCCCAGTCTGACCCTGAACATTGTCATCAGATAAGGGGGCTTTGAGCCAGGGCTGGACCACTATGGACAGGATGGAACTGACAAAGTCTCCCCAGCACTGACCTACAGCAATAGGCAACGTCAGTAGATCTCCTCCAGTGGCCCTAGCATTTGGAAATGGAAGAGACCTTCTAAATACTCCCCCCCCCAGGCTTTATGTTACCCCCAGAATCAAGACTGGGCCTTTGCAGACCCCCTGCCCCAGAATGACAGAGACCCCAGAGGCCGTATATCTCTGTAGGAATTACTGAGGCCCATTTAGGGTGGGGGGACCCCCTCCTCATCCAGCTTCCCGTGGCCTATTGGGGATCCCATGAAGATAGGGATTTCTGAATGAGACTTGGATCCCTCCCCGGCATTCTCTCTGTTTGGGGAATTTGGCCGACCTGGAATATCCTTCCTTACTGACAGGCCAAACTCCTGATAACTGGGATCTTAGGGATATTGGGCCCCACTAGAACTTTATTTTGGGAAGGTTCCAGAGGGAAGAGAAACCCAGATAGATATTGCTGGTTCTGCTGTGTCGTTGGGTGTAACAATAAGGAATGAGGAGACTCCGACACAGCCGGCAGGGGCTCCTCTAGTGGTGAAACACGGGAAAGCCAAGGTCAATGCGTTCACTGATTGGCCAAGTGCCCGGCCTTAATTACCCAGAGGATTTTCTCATATTTACAGTATTGTGATGAGCGAAGGCTCCTTAGGTGCCAACTGGGCCCGGAGCCAAATGCTGGGAGGAGGGAGAGAAAGTGTGGAACTGGGGAGGCACCGACAAGGAAAGGAGAAAGGGGTAATGGGCGAAGGAAAGGAAAAGACCTGGGAAAGAAGGGAGAAGAGCAGGAAAAAGTAAGTGTCACCATTTTAATTTGGGGTTTCCTTGGAAAGAGAAGATAAGTCCCAATGGGTGGGGGGGGATTAATAGAGGGATACTGGGATGTATCATGGGAAATGACTGGAGCACTGACAGTAACTGGGAACATTGACTTCTTACAGATTGAGTTGAACTGGGGAGCTGTGACCCTGCCCATTGGCTGCTTCTGAAAATACCCCATTACCTGCTCTGAATCCCCCCCTGACACCCAATAACTGGGGCTCTGAAACCCCAGTGGCTGCGGCTGGTGTGACATCATCAAACCCTCTGAGATCCCATCATGAACTGCAGCTATGACATCATTAAATCCAATAGTATGACATCATTAAACCCAGTGATGTAACTATGGAGAAAGGAGACCCCACAGTCGTGGGAGGCCTGGGGGACAGGGGGGCTCGGACAGTAGGGTCTTCTTCCTCTATATCATAGAAATCCCCCCTATCCCAGGGCATGAGTGGGCAGGGTGGGAGGGGGGGAGTGGGGCGCACTGGGTTGGCCCTTAGAATATGTTTGTGTGTGTTGGGGTGCGGCCGGCTCGTTATGCTTCTGACTAAACCCTTTGAGATCCATTATGTACTGATGGTTTGACTTACGTAGAAAAGAGCTGTGATTGGCTAAACCTGTACACACCCACATGTTAATATGCAATGAATTACGTCCTGCGTCCGATTCCCAGACAGGAAGGGGCAACACAGGAAGTTCATTGATTGGTTAGAGGGGTGTTCCCCTTTGTATGATGTGCTGTATACTAGGGTGCAGTTTGCAATTAGTCTTCATTTTTTATTATTTGTTTAATCCGTTTTTTAGTTATTTCACTTTTTGTTCAGCAGCTCTGCAGTTTGGAGTTTCAGCAGTTCCCTGGTTGCTAGGGTCCAAGTTATCTTAGCAACCAGAGAGTGAAAATGAAAGACTGGAATATGAATAGGAGAGGGGCTGAGTAGAGAGATAAAGAATAAATATAATTAACAATAAAATTATAGTTTTTGGCAGCCGGGATCAATGACCCCCCCATGTTGGAAAGTGTTAGTAGAGGAAGGCAAAAAACTACATGAAATACATAATAAAGAGCAATTGATAGGCCATTCTATACCATTAACAGAGAGGTCAATTTCCCCTTTAAAAAGAAAAGAGATGTCATTCCAAGCGACAGTTTTTATTGGAGTTTATATCGAACCCCAACCGTTTCCTATAAACGTTACAAACAGTGTAAAAATTGAGTAAAGTGGGACGTAAGTAACGGAACCGTGGGTATCGGTGTTCCGCGACTGCGCTGCGGAGCCGGGAATGTGTTCTGCTCCTGTCGGAAATTACTGTATATTGTAAGTAACGGAACCGTGGGTATCGGTGTTCCGCGACTGCGCTGCGGAGCCGGGAATGTGTTCTGCTCCTGTCGGAAATTACTGTATATTGTAAGTAACGGAACCGTGGGTATCGATGTTCCGCGACTGCGCTGCGGAGCTGGGAATGTGTTCTGCTCCTGTCGGAAATTACTGTATATTGTAAGTAACGGAACCGTGGGTATCGATGTTCCGCGACTGCGCTGCGGAGCTGGGAATGTGTTCTGCTCCTGTCGGAAATTACTGTATATTGTAAGTAACGGAACCGTGGGTATCGATGTTCCGCGACTGCGCTGCGGAGCCGGGAATGTGTTCTGCTCCTGTCTCAAATTACTGTATATTGTAAGTAACGGAACCGTGGGTATCGATGTTCCGCGACTGCGCTGCGGAGCCGGGAATGTGTTCTGCTCCTGTCTCAAATTACTGTATATTGTAAGTAACGGAACCGTGGGTATCGGTGTTCCGCGACTGCGCTGCGGAGCTGGGAATGTGTTCTGCTCCTGTCGGAAATTACTGTATATTGTAAGTAACGGAACCGTGGGTATCGGTGTTCCGCGACTGCGCTGCGGAGCCGGGAACGTCTTCTGCTCCTGTCGGAAATTACTGTATATTGTAAGTAACGGAACCGTGGGTATCGGTGTTCCGCGACTGCGCTGCGGAGCCGGGAATGTGTTCTGCTCCTGTCGGAAATTACTGTATATTGTAAGTAACGGAACCGTGGGTATCGATGTTCCGCGACTGCGCTGCGGAGCTGGGAATGTGTTCTGCTCCTGTCGGAAATTACTGTATATTGTAAGTAACGGAACCGTGGGTATCGATGTTCCGCGACTGCGCTGCGGAGCTGGGAATGTGTTCTGCTCCTGTCGGAAATTACTGTATATTGTAAGTAACGGAACCGTGGGTATCGGTGTTCCGCGACTGCGCTGCGGAGCCGGGAACGTCTTCTGCTCCTGTCGGAAATTACTGTATATTGTAAGTAACGGAACCGTGGGTATCGGTGTTCCGCGACTGCGCTGCGGAGCCGGGAACGTCTTCTGCTCCTGTCGGAAATTACTGTATATTATAAGTAACGGAACCGTGGGTATTGGTGTTCCGCGACTGCGCTGCGGAGCCGGGAACGTCTTCTGCTCCTGTCGGAAATTACTGTATATTGTAAGTAACGGAACCGCGGGTATCGGTGTTCCGCGACTGCGCTGCGGAGCCGGGAAAGTCTTCTGCTCCTGTCGGAAATTACTGTATATTGTAAGTAACGGAACCGTGGGTATCGGTGTTCCGCGACTGCGCTGCGGAGCCGGGAAAGTCTTCTGCTCCTGTCGGAAATTACTGTATATTATAAGTAACGGAACCGTGGGTATCGGTGTTCCGCGACTGCGCTGCGGAGCCGGGAACGTCTTCTGCTCCTGTCGGAAATTACTGTATATTGTAAGTAACGGAACCGCGGGTATCGGTGTTCCGCGACTGCGCTGCGGAGCCGGGAAAGTCTTCTGCTCCTGTCGGAAATTACTGTATATTGTAAGTAACGGAACCGTGGGTATCGGTGTTCCGCGACTGCGCTGCGGAGCCGGGAAAGTCTTCTGCTCCTGTCGGAAATTACTGTATATTGTAAGTAACGGAACCGTGGGTATCGGTGTTCCGCGACTGCGCTGCGGAGCCGGGAACGTCTTCTGCTCCTGTCGGAAATTACTGTATATTATAAGTAACGGAACCGTGGGTATCGGTGTTCCGCGACTGCGGAGCCGGGAACGTCTTCTGCTCCTGTCGGAAATTACTGTATATTGTAAGTAACGGAACCGTGGGTATCGGTGTTCCGCGACTGCGCTGCGGAGTCCGGAACGTCTTCTGCTCCTGTCGGAAATTACTGTATATTGTAAGTAACGGAACCGTGGGTATCGGTGTTCCGCGACTGCGCTGCGGAGCCGGGAACGTCTTCTGCTCCTGTCGGAAATTACTGTATATTGTAAGTAACGGAACCGTGGGTATCGGTGTTCCGCGACTGCGCTGCGGAGCCGGGAACGTCTTCTGCTCCTGTCGGAAATACAAACAGAATAAGGAAGGAAATTCCCCAAGGGAATCAAAGTACAAATACGATTCCCTGACCTTTTGCTCAAATCTGTCATTTCCACCAATGATGAGCCAAATGGCGACGGCACAACTTTCTGTCAGTTTTTGACACATTCCTGACATTTTCGATTGTGACTTTTTCCTCACTCGCCTCATTTTTGGCGCAGTGAATTCCCCAATGGCAAAATGCGCAATTTTGCAGCAAATCAACGTCTTTGTTTCCAAGAAACAGAAAATAAAGCGCAGAATTTATTGCCACTTTGGCAATTAATTAATATTTTTAATTTTTGGACATTCCCTCATGAAATACATCAGGACTAGGGCTGCACTGAATCCCAGATTTGGGCCAAATCCAGCCTTTTTTTGAAGAGAATATTCTCGAAACGGCAGAAAATCAGCGAAACGCATTTGTCGCGCCACTTTTTTTGTCGGCTGCAGGTGTCTTTTTTGTCTTTTTTTTACGTGACCACGCCCATTGTGACGAGACCACGCCCAATTTGAAGCAACCATTCCTATTTTGACGTGACTGCAACTTTTTTTGACGAACGACGAATCTTTTCCTCTACAAATTTTCAGTATTTTAGTTTTGCAAAACAATTTGCCGGTGGCGAAATGCGGAAATGCGCTGGGAATCCATACCTGGCGAAAAAATTTGCTCATCGCTAATATTGATTTTATTAACGATATAGAACTGCGCCACTTTCCCAGGCGGATCAGGGAATTCCTGCTTAATGGGATAATTGAGTGAATAACAACAAATATTAGTGAATAGTGGTTCTTAATTAAGGGTCTGTCTCTTATACAGAAGCTCGGCTCATTATACCCCAGAGAATACGCTCGTTAATTGGTTTATTGAGTGAAGATGCCTTTTCCCATCCCTACTGCCCCGATATAGCCATTTTATAAATACAACAATGATCGAGTTTAATTGGAATTTATACCCTTATTGGGGGCAGAACAGCCCTATTGGGTTTAATTACTGTTTAAATATTTTTTTTAGCAGACTTAAGGTAGGAGATCCGAATTACAGAAAGACCCCTTATCTGGAAAACCCCAGGTCCCACGCATTCTGGATAACGGGTCCCATACCTGTATCTGAATATTGTAATAAATAAGCCAGCATTCAAGTTTAGTCAAATTTCTCGTTTATTAGAAACCTCTAAAAATCAAAAATCTGAGAGCTGATAAATAGCCTTTCCACGTTCTATGGGCCGGGGGGTTTGTGGGACATGTTGCCCCCCCCCCCCCCCCATGTTAATTCAATTGTAAGAAGCTTTCATGGAAAAAAAGCTATTTCAGATAAAAGAACAAACTATTAAATCTCAATAGAGGAAGAAATAGATTTATCCGCTCATTTGTACAATATAATAATATGGGAAGGATCAACTCATTCAGCTGTTCAAGCAAACCCTCATACCGCCATTCCGATTTCATTGTTTCTAATCGTCTCGTTAGCAAAGCGGGTGGATATTTTCATTTGCCGAGATGCAAGGAGGGAGAGCGTCCCATAATGATGCAGAGTGTGCGAGACGGGCAGGGAACAAAGAGACATCTCAGGAGTAAAATAGAAAGTATCAGCTAAAACATAGACCTGAACCCTGTATCATATGAAGGGTTAATAGTGTATATACAGTATATATATATATCTCTATGGGATTATCTGTGGGTCGGGGAGTGACCCCCAAAGGGTCCGAACTCTAAGGAACTTGGTGTTTTGGAAATAACTTATTCTATATTCAATACGTATTAATAGCGACGAGCAAATTGTTTTGCCCGGCACAGATACGCAGCAAATTTCCGCATTGCGCCATAGGCGAATTGTTCCGCAAAACTTCCGAGAAAATTCGCCACCAAAAACATTTGTTGCCCGTCAAAAAGCTGCATTGCGTCAAAATAGGTGCGGCCGTTAGGGTTGAGCGAATCTGTCTGTTTCACTTCGCCATGAAATCCGCGAAAACGGCAAGAAAATTCAGCAAAAAATCTGGGAAACGCATTTGTCGCACAATTTTTTTGTCGCCAACGTCTATTTTTGGCACCCAATTTCTCCACGACCGCGCCCAATTTAATGCAACCACACCCAATTTGACGTGACCATGGGCCTTCTTTTTACACGACCACACCCAATTTGATGCAACCACACCCAATTTGATGTGACCATGGGCCTTCTTTTTACACGGCCGCGCCCAATTGGACGCGCAACAAAAAACTTTTGTGCAACAAATTTTTCAGCAGAGAATTTTCATGGAACAATTCGACAATGCAGAAATTCGCTGCGAATCCATGCCTGGTAAAAAAAATTCGCTCACCACCGGCGGCCGTGTCAAAATGGGCTTGGGCGACAAAAAAAGACACAGGCGACAAAAAAATTGCGACAAACATGTTTCACAAATTTTTCAACAAAATGGGACAGATTCGCTCATCACTGTGTGTTAATTGTTTTGTTCCAAAAGTGATTGGGTTCAGTCGCAGCTTCCGGGTTACGTTCCTTATGAAATTATTATTATTATTATTATTACTTTGCTATGTCCCACTCACAGCCCGTTAGTATTAGAGAATAGCGATGAGCGGATCTGTCCCATTTTGCTTCACCATAAAATCCGCGAAACAACAAGAAAATTTGCAAAACGCATTTGTTGCGCGACTTTTTTTTCTTTTACGCCAGCATTTTATGACTCAACCACGCCCTTTTTCGACTGAACCACGCCCCCTTTTTACTGAACAATGCCCTTTTTTACACAACCACACCCTTGTTTACGTGACCACACCCTTTTTGGGGACACAACCACACCCTTGTTTACGTGACCGCGCCCAGTTTGACGCGCAACAACATTTTTTTTCCTTGCGCCCAATTTTTCCACTGCACATTTTCGTGGGACAGATTCGCTCATCACTAGTTCCAATACATTCTCTGTCGTAGCGAATCCCTGCAGAGCTTTGTAAATTTACCCATTTCGTAAATATCTCAGTCTATGAAATAACCGGAAGGGCTGAAACGACCCCTGGCTCAGGGATGTGCGGCCCCCAAAACATTTTGGGTGTTTTTATCTTTCTATCGACATTTTTGGTTTCCCTTCGTTCCAGAATCTGATTCCCTGATATCTTTACGTTTCGGGGGAATTATGGGGGAATTATGGGGAGGATGAAACCACTCACAAGGCGACTCTGGCTTTAAGGTTCAAGGGAAGATATTTATTTGGAAGAAATGGATTTAATACTAATAGTGAAGGATAGTAATGAGCAAATTTTTTCGCCAGACATGGATTTGCAGTGAATTTCCGTATTCCACCATTGGCAATTTTTTTTGTGAAACTTCCGTGAAAATTGTTGCGGAAAAATTTGTCGCACAGAATTTTTTTGTTGCGCGTCAAATTGGGTGCAAACAAGGGCGCGGTCAGGTCAAATTGGGAGTGGTCCTGTCAAAAAAGGGCGCAGTTACATAAAATTGGGAGTGGTCCAATAAAAAAAGGGCGCAGTTACATCAAATTGGGAGTGGTCCTATCAAAAAAGGGCCCAGTTACAAAATTGGGAGTGGTCCTATCAAAAAAGGGCACAGTTACATAAAATTGGGAGTGGTCCTATCAAAAAAGGGGGCAGTTACATAAAATTGGGAGTGGTCCTATAAAAAAAGGGCGCAGTTACATAAAATTGGGAGTGGTCCTGTTAAAAAAGTTTGCGGGCATGTAAAATTGGGAGTGGTTGTGTAAAAAAAAGGGCGTGGTCACACAAAATTGGGCGCGGTCGCATCAAAAAGCACGGGCGGCAAACAATTGACGTGGGCGACAAAAAATATGCGAGCGAAAAAAAAATTGCGCAACAAATGTGTTTTGTGAATTTTTTTGCTGATTTGCAAATTTTATGGTGATTCGCTCATGACTAGTGGAGGGTAATGAGGATAATATATTGTGTAATCTCTTTAGTTTCTCTATATCCATCACTCCCTGCGGAACATTCCCGGATATATTCACCCCCCTCTGTGTTCCCACCTCAGGAGCAGTAGAAACTCACAAATAATCCCTGCACACTACAAAAAGAACATATACTGAGGTGGTACTGCAATTAAAAAGTTTTTTAATATATAGTTATTGTGCAGCCTGTAGGAGCAGTGCCAGCATTGTATCACTGTGTGCACTGCCATACACACAGGCAGCATAGGGCAGGCTGAGAATGGCACACACAGGCAGGGTAGGGAATGCAGAGTATGGCATACACAGGCAGGGTAGGGAAGGCAGAGTATGGCACACACAGGCAGGGTAGGGCAGGCAGAGTATGGCACACACAGGCAGGGTAGGGAAGGCAGAGTATGGCACACACAGCAGAGTAGGAAGGCAGAGTATGGCACACCACAGGCAGGGTAGGGCAGGCAGAGTATGGCACACACAGGCAGGGTAGGGAAGGCAGAGTATGGCACACACAGGCCAAGTATGGCACAACCAGCCAAGAATGGCACACACAAAGTATGGCACACACAGGCAGGGTAGGGAATGCAGAGTATGGCACACACAGGCAGGGTAGGGAAGGCAGAGTATGGCACACACAGGCAGCATAGGGCAGGTAGAGTATGGCACACACAGGCAGCATAGGACAGGGCAGAGTATGGCACACACAGGCAGCATAGGGCAGGCAGAGGATGGCACACACAGCAGGGTGGAGGCAGAGTATGGCACACACAGGCAGGGTAGGAAGGCAGAGTATGGCACACACAGGCAGGGTAGGGGCAGGCAGAGTATGGCACACACAGGCAGGGTAGGGAAGGCAGAGTATGGCACACACAGGCAGGGTAGGGCAGGCAGAGTATGGCACACACAGACAGCATAGGGAAGGCAGAGTATGCACACACAGGCAGGGTAGGGCAGGCAGAGTATTGCACACACAGACAGCATAGGGAGGCAGAGTATGGCACACACAGGCAGGGTAGGCGAGGCAGAGTATTGCACACACAGGCAGGGTAGGGCAGGCAGAGTATGGCACACACAGGCAGGGTAGGGAAGGCAGAGTATGGCACACACAGACAGCATAGGGAAGGCAGAGTATGGATCACACAGGCAGGGTAGGGCAGGCAGAGTATTGCACACACAGGCAGGGTAGGGAAGGGAGAGTATGGCACACACAGACAGGGGAGGGCAGCAGGAGTATGGCACACACAGACAGGGGAGGGCAGGCAGAGTATGGCAGGTTTTTGCTGTACTACAACCATTAATATGGGTATGGTCATGTGATAACATGGGTGTGGTTTCAAAAAGGGGAGTGGTCAAAACTGGCTTCCATTATCGGCCCTCCACCACGTAGGTTGGAAAAATTCCGGCCCTCGGTACCACAGAAGTTGGACAGCACTGATCTGAATCATTGGGGGGGATATTGCGGCCCCTTTAGTTGCTCCTCTACAGCGGAGACTTAGGGGCTTATTTATCAGTTTTCAACTTTGTGAATTTGAGTTTGTTTTTCTAAATTGAATAAACTCACAAATCAAATTTATTAATAAAGTCACTGAATGAGAAAACGTAATTTCTCAAAAAACGTGAGAAACGGCTTGACTAGAACAACTCCCATTGGCTTCTATAGAAACTCAAACGCTTCTAGATGGCAAATTTTGACATTCAAGTTCTCAGGGTTTTTGCACTTAATAAATATCAAACATTCGAGTTTTCAAACCATAACCCGAATTCAAGTATTTTAAGCCCAAAAAAAATCAAACTTGACCATTGATAAATTACTCCTACGGGCTGCAAACTTTTGGTTTCGGTGGAAGTGGGCCAATGATATTGAGGGGGCGGGACAGTGATGCCCAGGAATGGGATGGTGGCAAGGTGTATATATATATTATATACAGATCTGTTCATCATACAATATAGAATAAGGCATTATGGGAAGTTTATCAGTACAAGCCCTATTCATTGCACTCATGTTGCACAAGGGGGGGGGGGGTACTGTCCCTTTAATGATCAGTACAAGCCCTACTCATTGCACTCATGTTGCACAAGGGGGGGGGGTACTGTCCCTTTAATGATCAGTACAACCCTATTCATTGCACTCATGTTGCACGGGGCGGGGGGGTACTGTCCCTTTAATGATCAGTACAAAGCCCTACTCATTGCACTCATTGTGCACAAGGGGGGGGGGTACTGTCCCTTTAATGATCAGTACAAGCCCTATTCATTGCACTCATGTTGCACGGGGGGGGGGTACTGTCCCTTAATGATCAGTACAAGCCCTATTCATTGCACTCATGTTGCACAAGGGGGGTTACTGTCCCTTTAATGATCAGTACAAACCCTATTCATTGCACTCATGTTGTACAAGGGGGGGTAATGTCCCTTTAATGATCAGTACAGCCCTATTCATTGCACTCATGTTGTTACAAGGGGGGGGTTACTGTCCCTTTAATGATCAGTACAAGCCCTATTCATTGCACTCATGTTGCACAAGGGGGGGGGGGTACTGTCCCTTTAATGATCAGTACAAGCCCTATTCATTGCACTCATGTTGCACAAGGGGGGGGGGGTACTGTCCCTTTAATGATCAGTACAAGCCCTATTCATTGCACTCATGTTGCACAAGGGGGGGGGGGAGTACTGTCCCTTTAATGATCAGCACAAGCCCTATTCATTGCACTCATGTTGCACAGGGGGGGGGGGGGGGGTACTGTCCCTTTAATGATCAGTACAAGCCCTATTCATTGCACTCATGTTGCACAAGGGGGGGGGGGGAGTACTGTCCCTTTAATGATCAGTACAAGCCCTATTCATTGCACTCATGTTGCACAAGGGGGGGGGGGGTACTGTCCCTTTTAATGATCAGTACAAGCCCTATTCATTGCACTCATGTTGCACAATGGGGGGGGGGTACTTTCCCTTTAATGATCAGTACAAGCCCTATTCATTGCACTCATGTTGCACAAGGGGGGGGGGGGTACTGTCCCTTTAATGATCAGTACAAGCCCTATTCATTGCACTCATGTTGCACAAGGGGGGGGGGTACTGTCCCTTTAATGATCAGTACAAGCCCTATTCATTGCACTCATGTTGCACCAAGGGGGGGGGGGGGTACTGTCCCTTTAATGATCAGTACAAGCCCTATTCATTGCACTCATGTTGCACAAGGGGGGGGGGTACTGTCCCTTTAATGATCAGTACAAGCCCTATTCATTGCACTCATGTTGCACAAGGGGGGGTACTGTCCCTTTAATGATCAGTACAAGCCCTATTCATTGCACTCATGTTGCACAAGGGGGGGGTACTGTCCCTTTAATGATCAGTACAAGCCCTATTCATTGCACTCATGTTGCACAAGGGGGGGGGGGTACTGTCCCTTTAATGATCAGTACAAGCCCTATTCATTGCACTCATGTTGCACAATGGGGGGGGGGGGTACTGTCCCTTTAATGATCAGTAACAAGCCCTATTTCATTGCACTCATGTTGCACAGGAAGGGGGGGTACTGTCCCTTTAATGATCAGTACAAGCCCTATTCATTGCACTCATGTTGCACAGGAAGGGGGGGGTACTGTCCCTTTAATGATCAGTACAAGCCCTATTCATTGCACTCATGTTGCACAATGGGGGGGGGTACTGTCCCTTTAATGATCAGTACAAGCCCTATTCATTGCACTCATGTTGCACAAGGGGGGGGGGGGTACTGTCCCTTTAATGATCAGTACAAGCCCTATTCATTGCCCTCATGTTGCACAAGGGGGGGGGGGTACTGTCCCTTTAATGATCAGTACAAGCCCTATTCATTGCACTAATGTTGCACAAGGGGGGGGGTACTGTCCCTTTAATGATCAGTACAAGCCCTATTCATTGCACTCATGTTGCACATTAAGGGGGGGGGGTACTGTCCCTTTAATGATCAGTACAAGCCCTATTCATTGCACTAATGTTGCACAAGGGGGGGGTACTGTCCCTTTAAATGATCAGTACAAGCCCTATTCATTGCACTCATGTTGCACAAGGGGGAGGGGGGGTACTGTCCCTTTAATGATCAGTACAAGCCCTATTCATTGCACTCATTGTTGCACAAGGGGGGGGGGGTACTGTCCCTTTAATGATCAGTACAAGCCCTATTCATTGCACTCATGTTGCACAATGGGGGGGGGTACTGTTCCCTTTACTGATCAGTACAAGCCCTATTCATTGCACTCATGTTGCACAAGGGGGGGGGGGGGTACTGTCCCTTTAATGATCAGTACAAGCCCTATTCATTGCACTCATGTTGCACAAGGGGGGGGGGTACTGTCCTTTAATGATCAGTACAAGCCCTATCATTGCACTCATGTTGCACAATGGGGGGGGGGGGTACTGTCCCTTTAATGATCAGTACAAGCCCTATTCATTTGCACTCATGTTGCACAAGGGGGGGGGGTACTGTCCCTTTAATGATCAGTACAAGCCCTATTCATTGCACTCATGTTGCACAATGGGGGGGGGGGTACTGTCCCTTTAATGATCAGTACAAGCCCTATTCATTGCACTCATGTTGCACAAGGGGGGGGGGGTACTGTCCCTTTAATGATCAGTACAAAGCCCTATTCATTGCACTCATGTTGCACAAGGGGGGGGGGTACTGTCCCTTTAATGATCAGTACAAGCCCTATTCATTGCACTCATGTTGCACGGGGGGGGGGGGGTACTGTCCCTTTAATGATCAGCACAACCCTATTCATTGCACTCATGTTGCACAAGGGGGGGGGGTACTGTCCCTTTAATGATCAGTTACAAGCCCTATTCATTGCACTCATGTTGCACAAGGGGGGGGGTACTGTCCCTTTAATGATCAGTACAAGCCCTATTCATTGCACTCATGTTGCACAAGGGGGGGGGGTACTGTCCCTTAATGATCAGTACAAGCCCTATTCATTGCACTCATGTTGCACGGGGGGGGGGGGGTACTGTCCCTTTAATGATCAGTACAAGCCCTATTCATTGCACTCATGTTGCACGGGGGGGGGGGTACTGTCCCTTTAAATGATCAGTACAAGCCCTATTCATTTGCACTCATGTTGCACAAGGGGGGGGGTACTGTCCCTTTAATGATCAGTACAAGCCCTATTCATTGCACTCATGTGCACCAAGGGGGGGGTACTGTCCCTTTAATGATCAGTACAAGCCCTATCATTGCACTCATGTTGCACGGGGGGGGGGGGGGGTACTGTCCCTTTAATGATCAGTACAAGCCCTATTCATTGCACTCATGTTGCACAAGGGTGGGGGGGGTACTGTCCCTTTAATGATTCAGCACAAGCCCTATTCATTGCACTCATGTTGCACAGGGGGGGGGGGGGTACTGTCCCTTTAATGATCAGTACAAGCCCTATTCATTGCACTCATGTTGCACAAGGGGGGGGGGTACTGTCCCTTTAATGATCAGTACAAGCCCTATTCATTGCACTCATGTTGCACAAGGGGGGGGTACTGTCCCTTTAATGATCAGTACAAGCCCTATTCATTGCACTCATGTTGCACGGGGGGGGGTACTGTCCCTTTAATGATCAGTACAAGCCCTATTCATTGCACTCATGTTGCACAAGGGGGGGGGGTACTGTCCCTTTAATGATCAGTACAAGCCCGATTCATTGCACTCATGTTGCCCAGGGGAGTTGGGGGTACTGTCCCTTTAAATGCAGGGCATATGGTTTATTTCTGGGTTTGGGAGCAGCGGCCCCACCAAGGAGGGCAAAGGGTTAATACTATGGGGTTAATTCTGCGCGTTACATAATTATAAAAAACGTATCAAGAATTCAAGTTCCGCCCAGATGTCAGTGGCTCGTCAGTATGCGCTAATTACAGCTCATTAACCTGGTAACTAGAAATAGGCAGGTACTCACTAACCCCTTGTGTGCTGGTCTGGGGAGTCATATGGTTCCGTGCTGCCCTTCCATCCTCTGATTGGGGCTTATTCTCATATTTAGCAGTATTTTTGCTGAAATCCAATTGGACAGAAAGTTTCTTGATTGTATTTGGCTTTTGCTCGTACACCTTTGCAACTTAGGATTGGGGGATATATGGGTTGGGGATATATGAGTTGGGGAGATATGGTGGGATATATGGGTTGGATATATGGGTTGGCGGGATATATGGGTGGGGGATATATGGGTTGGGGATGATATGGGTGGGATATATGGGCGGATATAGAGTGGGGGATATATTGGGTTGGAGCTATATGAGTTGGGATATATGGGTTAGGATATATGGGTGGGGATTATATGGGTTGGGGATATATGGGTTTGGGCTATATGAGTTGGGGATATAGGGTTAGGGGATTATGGTTGGGGATATATGGGTTGGGGATATATGGTTGGATATATGAGTTGGAGGGATATATTGGGTTCGGGATATATGGTTGGGGATATATGGGCTGGGGATATTATGAGTTGGGGATATATGAGTTGGGGGATATATGATTGGGGATATATGGTTGGGCGATATATGAGTTGGGATATATGAGTTGGGGAATATATGGGTTGGGATATATGAGTTGGGATATTGAGTTGGGGATATATGGTTGGGAATATGAGTTGGGGGATATATGAGTGGGGGATAATGGGTAGGGGATATATGGGTTGGGGATGCTATATCGGTTGAGGATATATGGGTTGGGGATATTATGAGTTGGGGATATATGGGTTAGGAGGAATATATGGGTTGGGGATTTTTATTGGGGGGGTGGGGATAAAAATATGGGGGTGGGGATTTATAAATGGGGGTTTTGGGATATATGAGTTGGGGATATATGGGTTAGGGAGATATATGGTTGGGATATATGGGTTGGCGGCTATATGGGTTGGGGATATATGCGGTTGGGGATATATGAGTTGGGGAGATATATGGGTTGGGATATATGGGTGGGGATATATGGGTTGGGAATATGGGTTGGGATTTATGAGTTGGGGATATATGGTGGGCATATATGGGTTGGGGATATATGGGTTGGGGATAATATGGCGTTGGGGATATATGGGTTGGGGGATATATGGTTGCGGGTATATATGGGTTGGGAATATGGGTTGAGATATATGGGGTGGGATATGATGGTTGGGGATATATGGGTTGGGGATATATGGGTGGGGATAATAGGGTTGGGGAATATATGGTTGGGGGATATATGGGTTGGGATATATGGTTGGGGATATATTGGTTTGGGGGATATATGGGTTGGGGTATATATGGTTGCGGGATATATGGGTTGGGGATATAGGTGTATATGAGTTGGGGGATATATGGTTGGCATAATGGTTGGGGGGGGAATATGGTTGATATATGGGTTGGGGGATATATTGGGTGGGGATATATGTGTTTGGATATATGGGTTGGGGATATATGGTTGGGGTATATATGGGTTGGGGATATATGAGTTGGGGATATATGGGTGTGCATATATGGGTTGGGGGATATATGCGGTTGGGATATATGAGTTGGGATTATATGGGGTTGGCATATATGTTGGGGGATTATATGGTTGGGGATATATGGTGATGGGATATATGGGTTGGGGGGATATATGGTTGGAACGTATATATGGGTTGGGGATATATGGTTGGGAATATGGGTTGGAGATATTATGAGTTGGGGATATATG